>NC_066590.1:9402500-9427500 GCF_905475345.1 Vespula vulgaris | reverse complement strand
ATCTAATTTTACAATAAAGAAATACCGAAAATAAAATACGTTATCGCGTATTATTTTTCCCTTGGACGATAAATTAAACTGGAAAATATATATTCAAGAGAACATTAAAGAAATAAAAATTAGTAGAAAAACTATGAACTTGCTCTGATAAATAGAAACTCTAAACAGAATATAAATGAAATCTACGGAAGTATTACCAAGTCCATATAGACTTATGGAATATAAATTGTAAAATCCCATATAAAGAATTTAAATGCACTGTGGTATGTAAGAGAAAAAGTAAATATTCCATCAATGGAAGAGGAAATCAAAAAATTTTCCATAACAGATCAATAGAGAATTCAAAACCATAATAATCAACTTGCTAAAAATTGCTATTCAAATTTACTTAGAAGGCTTTAAAAGAAAACCTATTCGTACCTAAGACAGTTACTTGTAAATACTTATATCTATGGTATATAGTCACATAGTTATATACTATAGATATTTATATCTAATAACTGTTAGAGATCGATAGAACAATAACTTATTCTTGTAATTGTCGATAATGCTACTTTAATGATATCATAAATCAAATTGTGATTGTACATAATCAGAATTGGATGAAAGAAATTATAAAAAAAGAAAAAAAATTTTTGACTCGAGTGATATCATTTTTTATATATAATTATTAGTTTATATTTATATTTTTATTGATAATTATGTAATAAATTGATAATATAAAGCATTTCATGACCCTGTTTCATATTATGCAAAATAATCGGAACGACCTGAACAGAAAGTTCGATGTGGGCCACCGGATGTGGCCTACAATGCATTCAACGTGTTAAATTATATTGTTAACTTATATAGCTATAACTTATATGGCTTTTATATGCATGTATTATAATTCCATGTATGTATATAAATAAAATAAGCTGTTCCGAAAAAAATCATTAGACTTCATAATGATACTGGTGGCCAATTTTCGGCGAGACACTGTGTGTGTTTGTGTGTGTGTGTACGCGCGCATGTGCACATATATATACGTACACATTTACAGAAATATAATATATATATGGGATGTATTCGTGGGACGATTGAACAAGCAGACGGGGAGAGGGAAGGGGGATGATTTTACATGTAAAAGTAACTCGAAAAAATGAAGTTAAGATCTTTTCTTTTGAGACCCTTTGATTTTCTAAGAAAATGATATTTGTAAATTCTGTTGTATACTGAACTATTTCTTCAATTATTTATCCGTTACAAACATTTTCTTTCACTATTTTTCGAAATACTTTCGTATTCGTTGTGCTCTATAACGTTTATGTTTTATCATCAACGGTATAGCTCATTTCTTTTACCTTTAGTCTGTTTTCATCACTCGAACTGTGAACTTCAACAAGAATATCGCTTCGAACAAATTCTTCAATAATGTAATGTAATTAATGTTAATAATATTAATAATTTTAATAATGTTAAAAATGTTAATAATATTAATAATTACTCATACATTGGCATTTCTTATTTATTAGATTACAACATTTAAATTCGAATATCATTTGGTGCAAATATTTGCTTACACGTACTCGAGAAAATTTTCAAACATGATTTTCTCAAATATAAAAAAATGTTACTCCATTTCTTTTTCGACTTATTTTTACATATTAAATTACTACACATTCAGTTGTATCATCCATCCAATATACACACAGACACACACAATAGGAATGATACATAATAACATGGTAGGTATAGCTACTGATTACAATTTATTTTTCGTGTCGACTTAATTACGAAAACGGTTTACCTGTAAACTCTGAAGACTCTCATACAGCTGATCTATATTGGACGCACCGAGGAGAAGGCACTGAACACTTTCATTCTTGAGGGACCACGCGATGGCCAATTGTCCAAAGGAACATCCGAGCCTTTCGGCAAGAGCACATACGTCCCGTAATTTATCTGAATATTTTCGTGTCTCCTCATCCGCCGATTTGTCCTTCCAAGCATATTCCTACGATAGTGAAGATAGATATACATATGTATACACACACACATATGTGTGTGTGTATATAAACATTTGTATATTTTGTTCATATAATTATTCCATGAATATCTAACCCCGATCCTACGTAATATAAGATCGAGACATTTAACGATTAAACGCACCTCCTTATACAAAGACTGCGTTTCATCTTCCGTCCAACTGAAGGAAGAATATTTATTCTGAAAGTAAATTCACATTCTCTGAATTGATCGAAGAAGAATAAGAAGAATAAGAATAAGAAGGAGTAAAAAGAGGAGTAGAAGTAGGAGAAAGTATTTTAAGGAGTTAGTTACCAACGGTCGATATAAAGAGCTCGAGTTTACCTTGTAAGAAGACCTCGAAAGGAAGGACACTCCACAATCTTCCGGCTTGGATGAGACCATTCCGATAGTGACCGTGGACCATGCCATTAAACCGACACCTTAAAAGAGATAAAAGAAGGAAGAAAAAAAAAAGAAGAAAAAAGATGTATATATATGTGTGTATATATATATATATATATATATATATATATATATATATATATACATATATAGATGAAGGATCTACGATAAAAAGAATGTTTACATATGTACATACATTCGCACATGTATGTATGTATGTATGTAGGTATGTATTCTCGATAGATAAGAAAATTTTCCTTTACCGATTTTATTGTACAACTCTGGCATGTATAGTTCAGGTTTCTCTCTATAGAAAAGATGATATTCGGCTTGCTCGACAATCGGCGTGACGCAATTGAACTGTCGACAATTCGTATAGGCCTCCATGATCTCAACAGGAGACCATCGTGATGTACCCCAGTACATTACCCAACCTTTGCTTATCACGTAATTCATGGCGCGTACTATCTCTGTAAAGAGATCAAATAAATAGATGTGAGAGATATCGACGTATCTCGATTACAATCATCGTCGTTGTCGTTTGTCATGAGTCTCTCTTTGATAGTATAACGAAAATGAAAGATACAATGTTATTCTAATAGGTCGATTGGAAAATTTTTTCTTTTTCTTTTTCTATCTCTCTTTTCCATATAAGTATAGGAACTCGTGTGTGTATCTTTTTTTATATCTCTTGAAATAGCGCGGGAATTTTGAAAATCCTTAACGAGTAATATAATTTCGCAAAGAAAATGAAGGAGAAGAGTGGTTAACACATGTGCTGGCAGAAATTCTCTCACTAACAGACTATTTATATCTTTACCTCGTATTTGTATTTATATCTTACATTTAGAACGCATTCGTGCGTAATTTTACGATCGTCTATATAGAGAGAGACTTCATCTCTCTTTCTCTCTCTCTCTCTCTCTCACACACACACACACTCTACTCTCACTCATACTCTCTCTCTCACTCTACTCTCACTCTCTCATTCTCTCGAAAGAGGAATCTTTGCAAATTTACGAGTTCTTAATACGATATACGCACATAAATCCATACATAAGTGTACACATACACGCACACGTATGTTTTCTTTCTTAATTTGCACGTGACCCGTAGTAATTGTAGAAAATTCTCCGATTAAAATCTAAATCCTTTGTACGTACGTACATAGGTAGTTGAGTAATATTATAGAGTCAAGTGGATTTCTACGAAATAAAGAAAAAAGAGAGAGCGAGAGAGAGTAAGAGAGGAGAAAAAAAGAGAAAACGAGCGCAAGTGGAATCGATAGAGCATAGAACGTTTGTCTCGAAGCTTACCTTCCATTGGGCACATTGGATCGACTTTGTGAATCATGACGATATCGATGTAGGACAGCTGCAGTCTAACCAAGGACGCTTGCACAGATTCAATAATGTGCTTACGCGATAGTCCTCGTCCCTCTGTCCTGTCGAAAATTATTTGTTCTTTATCATATCGATCATTCCAATCATGATCGAAAGTGATATTACAAACATTATATGTTTGTAAAATGCATATCACTAAACATAAAAATATACTTATTCTGATCTAATCAAAACAAAGAAAGAGAGAGAGAGAGAGAGAGAGAGAGAGAGAGAAATCTATGTGCGTATAATCATAATTTCTTTTGCTTATAAAATCTCAACATAAAATTTTATCGAATTCCTATTATTTCGTAATGACCGTATGAAATTTAAATAAAAGCAGAGAGAGAAAAAACGTGAGGAAGGGAAAGAAAAAGCTCAGTAAATGTAAAAAAGATATATGTATATGTGAGAAAGAGAAAGAGAGAGGGACAGAAAGAGAAAAAGAGAGAGAGAGAGAGAGAGAAAGAAACGTAAAGTCTCTACACATCGATCGCTTTCGCCGCCGTCGCGACCTCCTTTTGTCGTGTCTTTTCTCTCATACATACATACATATTTCGAACCTTTGTCGAGAGAGAGAGAGAGAGAGAGAGAGAGAGAGAGAGAGAGAAAGTATGTGTTCGTATATGAAACGAGTCCTCAGCGAGGCGATGTGAACGTTTAAACTGGACAGTCCATGGCAACAATAAGCTTCACAAAGCTTTTCAAAGCATACGGTGAGAAAAAGAAAAAGAGAAAGACAGACAGACGAAGATAAATAAGATGTATATAGAAAGAGAAAGAATGAAGACATACGTAACATTTATAATCTATTTCTCTCTTTCTCTCTCTCTCTCTCTCTTTCTCTCCCTCTCTCTCTCTCTGTCTCTGTCTCTGTCTCTCTATCTATTTCTCTTTTTATCCACGTTCGAAGAACAAAACGCAAGAATTGTCAATGGTTTAACGCGTCATACTCTGTTATTCGGTTTGACATACATACGTGTGCGGTTAACGCGTGCGACCTGACATTCGGTCGTACTACTTTCCACCCTAAGCCGTACGATCGAACGCATTTACACCACTGGAATGCATTCTCCTGGTATCGAGGAGAACATATTTATGTATATATGTGTGTATATATATATATATATATATATATATATATATATATATATATCTGTGTATCTATGTATATGCATGTGGCCTATCCTGTTAGGTTAGGCGAGAATGATTGTTATATATCTTATGACCTATGTGATTATTTGAACGATACTTCGTATCGGTATAGTAAATTATTCTAATTATCTTAAACATTAATTCGTATAAACAAATAAGTTATATGATTGTTATTTTCCATACGATTGAATTCTAATTCCGAATATATGAATTTGAAAAATTCGAGCATATTTAATTACAAACGTTCTTTTTTTCTTCTCTCTTTTTTTTTCTTTCTTAAGAAAAGTCACAAAGTGACGATGTTGGTAATTAATGTAACAATGTAAATAATATATAATAACATATTCCATGCATATGCGTTTGTTCGATTTTAATATTATTTTGTTTTTTTCTTTCTTTTTTCTATTTTTTTCTCCTCTTTCTTTTTATTTTTTCTTTTTACATCAAAGATTCCGCGAGACGCTCGATCATATGAAAAACGACTTTCATTTTGCAAGTAGGACGCGAAGGAGTATTGTGTCAAATAGAAAAAACAAGATAGAACGATTTTATAGAAAATTAATGAAATATTCTTATTAATTTTTTTCTCCTTTTTCTTTTCTTTGTACGACATTTTTAGCGATACAGTGACATACAATTTCTTTTTTTTCTCAGGTTCTCAACATTTATACGAATATTATCGATTTCAAGAAAAAATGTGAAAAACTTAAAGTAGAAAGAAAGAAAAGAATAAAAACGAGAATATATAAGAAATTTCTAAAGTGCTTTAAACATTGTCATCGTAGAACTGTAATATGGGTAGAGTTCTTTCTCTTGGATAAAATATTCCAGTTACGACAGGATCAAAACGAATTTTCAACACTATCTCGACGGAAAGCGTACCCTAATTAAAATCGACACCTTCGTGGTACTCTCCACGTTCTCTCATACATATAGACATTGTTCTCTCTCTCTCTCTCTCTCTCTCTCTCTCTCTCTCTGTCTCTCTTTCTCTCGCTCTTTCTCCTCCCGTACGTTTCCAAAGTCAATTACGAAGTAACTTTCGAGCAAGCGTGCAACAGCTTTCGTAGGGTATCCCTTTCTCTCGATTTAATTACCGTATCGTTTAAAAGTCCACGTTCAAAATAACGAGAAAGTTTTCAAACATTAAATTCAAAAGCTCGACAGATTTTTGCTTTTCACAAAAAATTAAAGACACACACATATATATATATGTATGTATGTATGTATGTATGTATGTATGTATGTATGTATGTATGTATGTATGTATGTATGTATGTATGTATGTATGTATGTATGTATGTATGTATGTATGTATGTATGTATGTATGTATGCATGTATGTATGTATGCATGTATGTATGGATGCATGTATGTATGGATGCATGTATGTATGGATGCATGCATGCATGCATGCATGCATGTATGTATAGGATGTACCGACAATAGTGATACAATCGAGTAAAAGGTATGGTAATTTCTTGTGAAAAAAAAAAGTAAAATATAGTTTTTAAGAAACGATAACTTTACGAGACAAAAAAGTAATCTATTCGATACTTTTGTAATTTAATGTAAGCTTCGATTTAACAAAAGTGATTCTAATCGTGTTTATCTTAACAAACACTTGCAATGTTAATTATTGTTTATTTCCTCTTTAACCAATGTTAATTATTGGTTGCTACTATCATGATGTTGTGTATTGGTTTGTTTTTTTGTAACGTATTTCTTTCGAATAATTTCATAAATAAGAATGAAACTATGTTTTTTTACCAAATTTAATTTTTATTAGCGTAGAAATTGTAAAAAATTTCAATTACCTTATTTTTACTTTATAAATAAGATGCTCTTTTAAGTAAATTATTATGTATTTTTTATAATATACTGTGATCATTTTTCTATTTTTTCAAATGCCAAAAATATATTTAAAAATTGTTTTTCTTGAAAATGAAACATCGACTTATTTTTTTCATTCTCTACTTCGTTGTATCACTCTTGTCGAAATATTATATATATATATATATATATATATATATATATATGTATGTATATAATGAAAGTGGAAATCACACAACATACACACGCATATAGATAATGTTAGAAAATTTGCCTTACTTCGTATTCCAATATATTTTTGTCGTAACGACGTAGCTCGAGCGATTCCAAGCACGACGCAATAAAATCCGGCCAAATTGTATTTCCGCGCGATGGCCGCTGTGGGCTTCGCTCAAGTCGAACACATTGATGCCGCTGTCGTATGCGAGAGCAACAACGGCTTCGGCGGTTTCCTCGTTGCCACATCCCCCTACACCAAAAGTGGTCCAAGTACCTGGTAACCAACGAATACATTAAAAATAAAATAGAAATAAAAGAAATAGTGTGGAGAATTAACAGGGAACATAGGACGGTAAAATAATGTTACAATATTGTTTCCATTCAGACTACTACTTCAATGAAATAAAAACTTTTGTTTTGATTTTTATTTTTATTTTAATTTTGAATTTGACTTTGATTTTAATTGTAATTTTTTTTCTTCTTTTTTTAAATGTATTAAATAGAACGTCGGGATTGAATATTTAATTAGTCCTTTCATTGAATTTCTATCAGAATTTCGAACGACTATTTCTAATGCTTTCAGAGAAAACATCTCGTAACAATGTATTTGTCTAATCCTATTAGAGCTGTACCGACGATAATAGTAACGGTATCAAATTGTTATCGTTCGATAAAAAATATCTTTGAAATGAGATATCGTCGTTCTCTCTATCTATATATCTATCTCGCTACCTCCGCTTCTGCTCTTCACTTTCCTCTTCCATTTCTCTCTCTCCCTCTCCCTCTCCCTCTCTCCCTATTAATTACATCCCAATATCGCGCTAATTAAGGCCACGAGCATTTCTTTCCCATCGTTTCACAGAGGGAGACAAAAGCGCGTCGTTATCTCGCGCGCATAACCCGTCATGCGTACCGAAAACGTATTCTTTCGATGCGAAAATAAATAATTTGATATATTTCGTGTTCAAATAGATACACAAGTAGACAAGAAAGAGCATATAAAATGAAAGCTCTATCGAGCTTTGTGTTTCAGTTTGGTTAGGCGGCATATTGAAAAGAAAACGAACATCGGAGAGGCGAAAATTTCATTTGACAATTCTATCATAATCGAATGGAGTCAAAACTAGTACACGACTCTTCCGATACATTCATTTTTATATTTCTTTTTCTCTTTTCTATTCAATTAACCAACATCCGTCATAACTCGACATTCAGATTTTTTTGGAACGAAAGAAAAAAAGAATGCGAGAGAGAGAGAGAAACAGATGGATAAAATTAAAGAGAGAACAAAAATAAATAAACAACAATAAAAAAAAGAAAAAAAATTGAAAGAAATCATGGTAGTCGTACCTAATCCAACATTGGAAACACGTAGACCACTTTTCCCCAAGTTGCGATACCGAATACCTGGCGAAGGATGCTGTAGACGTTGCGCTTGTGCAGCAATGCAGCTAGTCAGTAGCTGCTCTTTCGTTCCCGCTGTGTTGCTGCAGTGCACGCCTGTCTCCGCACCACCGCCACCGCCGTTGAACTCTTCCATGCAATCCAAGCTGGCTATGGGTGCACGACACCTGCGACAAACATGGACAAGGACACATGCGAGTGTATCTTTCTATTCAGTGTAAATCTACAAGTAATACAAAGATAGATAGATAGATAAATAAATAGAAAGAAAAAGAAGGAGAGAATGAGAGAAAGAGAAAAAGAGATGTAGGATTTTTTCAAAAGCCTAGAAATATGGATACGTACGTATATATGGATATTTTAATCGAAAGGAGAGACGCGATTTTGATTTTTCAAGAATACGGAGACTTTTAAATCTCTCCTATGGGTTTATCTTGGGCTTTCTCGTTTTCATCCATCGGAAACGTTAAGAAAGTATGCTTAAAAGTCAACACCGAAGAAATTGATGAACGGCAAAGGCATCGATTCTCGTCGAGACAATTCTTTTCATTTACGAGAAAAGTCGTAAGAAAGTAGAAGAAGGAAAAGGTGAAAAAGAAGAAGGAGAAGGAGAGAAAGAAGAAGGAGAAGGAAAAAAAGAAAGAGAAAGCAACAACAACGACACACAACACAACACAACAACAACAGCAACAGCAGCAGTAGCAGCAGCAGCAGCAGCAATAACAAAACAACGATGCGATGAAATGATGAAAAGTTCAAACGACGCGCAAGGAATCTTCTATTGCTGCTGTTTTGAAAAAAATAATAGAAAATAGATAGACTAATGATTATCACGTATTACAGGTATATTACTATCATCGAAGATACCATGATCTATATACATATATGCACAATCAATCATTTTTTTCAAATTCGATAAGTTTCTTCTCTTTTTTGTTTTTTCTTCTTTTCTTTTCTCTTTTTGTTTTTACTTTTTTTTACGATAATATAAACGAAATGCTTCGAATGTTTCTTCAAATGAATTAAATTAAATAAATTGCACAACAAAATATCCTTTTTTTTCTCTTTTGTCTATTTCTTGTTTGTTCGTTTTTTTTTTTAGTGTAAATGTTTGAATAAAAATGTTTAAAATTTGTTATAACCACTACGAGAACAACAACAATAACAAACAACAACAAACATATACTTCATATACACACGTTAATTATTTCTTATATTTATTAGAAACAAATTTAGATTAGTCTTTTAGCTTGTCCTAAGTATTAAATTTATGTAATTTGAAAAAGTGTTCCCTAATATTTTCACGATCATTGGATATTACGCGTATATACATATATGTGTATATACACAAGCGTGCGCACGCACACACACATAAATCGTTATTTAAAAATTATTCTTTTTAACGTTGTATACATGTACTTTTAACTTTGCTGCTAAAGTCTTACATCGTTGTGTACGTTAATATCAAACTGTTATATAAATAGATATATACTCTTAAGAAAAGGGTATACTCTCCCTCTCCCTCTCTCTCTCTCTCTTTCTCTCTCTCTCCCTCTCTCTCTTTCTTTCTTTCTCTCTCCCTCTCTCTCTCTCTCTCTCTCTCTCTCTCTCTGTGTGTGTCTTACAAAGCTTTTGTTTATTTTTAGAAAAAAAAAGCAGAGATGCTTGTCTATCTCTCTGTCTATATCTATGTGTATATGTGTGGTTAAAATATAGAGAAGGAAAACGCGCGACTTCGTTTGTGCCCCTTTAAAGTCCGGGACTACCGCAAGGATTCTAATGTGGGTCACCAGTGCGGAAGCGATATTCCTATGCTCTTTATTATTCGCTCAGGACGTATTTAAGCAGCGCTATCTCTCTCTCTCTCTCTCTCTCTCTCTCTCTCTCTCTTTTTCTTTTTATTCAAGTTGATAAAACAGACGTTGCCAGAGCTAGCTAATCCCTCCTTTCTAAACGTTTCTCGGATATCCGAATTTAGAAACGTGTCGTTTCATCCATCCATCCGTCATTATTCATCTTAATCGTTTCTCACAATTTTATCTTTTTTCTTGTTTATTATTATTTTTATTATTATTATTATTATTATTATTATATATTTATTATAATTATAATTATAATTATTACTACTACTACTACTATTATTGTTGTTGTTGTTATTATTATTATTATTATTATTATTATTATTATTATTATCATTATCATCATCACCATCATTATTATACAAGATACTAGTAAAAAGAAGATCATTCTTTTATTATTATTATTATTATTTTTATTATTGTTATTAAAAAAAAATTTGTTTTTGTTTGGTATTAATTGTTATAATAAACAAACCAATCAATATTTCTCGTTCATCATATTTCCTATCGTTTTTTATTATATATTACAAACAGATATTCAGGATGAATCAAATATTAATCGTTAAGATCGACGAGTCCATCGATGAACTTACCGATAGATCGTTGGCAGTGGATAAGAATCGTCGTCCTCCATGCTGCTGTTCGTATTCGCGTTGTTATTCGTATCATTTCCTCCAGTCGACGTATTCGCAAGATTACAGAGCATTAGTCGTGACATTACTTACGACTTTTATGCTCTTTGCTTGTGATCGGAGGAGAGCCACCCACGAAAGTTCTATCTCTTAGTGTTTTTCCCTCTCTCTCTTTCTTTTTCTCTCTCCCTTTATCTATCCTTTTTAATTTACCTTTTTCGATTGTCGCGAACCAATGAGATTTTGTCTCGATGGAGGAATTGGCTTAATTGCTTAATTTTATTTGAATCACGAGGATTTCGTGATCTTTAATCACGCGTACCTTAATAAACTTTTAGCGTTACGTTACGTACGCTTTGTTTTTTTTTTTTTAGGCACTAGTTTCCCTCTCAATCTTTTCTTTTTTCTCTTTCTCTTTTTCTCTCTCCCTCTCTCTCTCTCTCTCTTTCTCTGTCTTTTTCTCTTTCTCTCTCTTTCTCTGTCTATCTTCTTCCTACTTTTACTTTACTTTTCCTTTATTACCTTATATTGAATAACTTCTTTTCTTAGGCACCTCGTATTTTGTTTTAAAAAGGAGTAAAATCAAAGAACACATTCGTCGAACGTGTTACGTTCCCAGCTTGGGGGGATATGATATTCATACATATACATATGACACACGTATATTATATTATATACGTATTATCATCATCAACATTATTCTGCGTTCCTTCTTTCGATATTCCTCGAAAATCATAATAAATTCTGATTCAAATGCATGGCATGATCTATTCATTAAATATATATTATATATCATATATATATATATACTCTTTCTTTTTCTTTCTCTTTTTATTTTTTTATTTTATTTTTTTTAAATTTTTTTAACAATGAGAGAATGATCGATATGAGCATTTAGATATGTGTCTAAATCCGCGATGTCTATTACTCGAACCGATTAGTAATGGCCCGTTAGAAAAGTCGAGCTAATAATGCGTCGTCACAACCACTAACGTTTCTTTATTATATTTTCCTCTTTTTCTTTTTCTTCTATTTCTTTCTTTTCTTCTTCCTCTTCCTCTTCCTCTTCCTCGTTCACTTTTCTACTTTTTATCAAGGCTTCTTCCTTAGCTCTCCTTGTTTCCTTCGCTAGCTCGACCAATCCAGGAAATCAGCTCCTGGTGCACCACCTCCTCCTCCACTCTTCGATACCGGTGCCGATTTCAGCTCCAGCTTCGAAATTATTAATTCTAAACGGCCGAACCAACCAATCAACCAACCAACCAACCCACCTAACTCTTCCCCCGTTTGTGGACGAAAGAAAAATTCAATCCTACATGAACGCACGAGAGGATTGAGACGTCACGAAGCGCGTTAACCACGCGATTCCAAGGGTCATCCTTCCTTTAAAAAGCTTTTATTTTATATATATATATATATATATATATATATATATATATATATATATAACCTTATTTCTTTCTTACTATCTCTTTCTCCGTCTTTCTCTCTCTTTCACAAGTCAGTTGGAAAGGGTTAATTTCGGAGAGTAAAACTATCTGGCCGATATGCGATATACACGATTATTATTTGTTTTAATAATATATATATATATATGAATATATATAATATATATAATATATATACATGTATATATATATATATATTGCTCGTTTCCCGCGAACGATACTATGGACGAACACGACAACAAGTTAAGTGGAAAAGAAAAAGCACACCGAAATTCGTGATGAAAAAAAAAAAATAACAGAAAGATTCGTAGAAATGGGGGTTCCGAGCAACGGCGGCGAGTGTCGTGCTCCCTGCGTGGTAGGCAACACTGCACACACTCCGCTCGTTTCGACTCGCCTCGAGTAGAAGCGCCATGAACACCCTCCTCCCTTCCGGCCCTTCCCCGCCATTTCCACCGTCAACCATTCCTACTGCCAACCCCCACCTCAGCACCGAGTTCTCATACTCTTACTCGCCGCCGCTGTCGCTGTCGCTGCTGTTGCTGCTGCTGCTACCATTCGTCTTATGGGGTGGGGTGAAATGAGAGAGGGGATTGACAGATGGGTGAGTGTAGAGGAGACTGGAGGGGAAAGAGGGCTGTTTCTCGTACGGGATCTGTGTGGGCGCTCGACTTTTCCGAGACGATCGGGAAGGGTTGTGCGCGCGTCGTCGGCCTGAGTCGATTCTTCGAGTTCTACACTTTTCTCTCTTTCTCTCTCTTTTCTCACACATATACATACATTCTTTCTCTCTCTCTCTCTCTCTTTTTTTCGCAAAACTTTCTTTTTAGGGACACCTTTTACATGATTACCGCTACTAGTATTATTATTACACTACTATTACTACTGCTATTACTGTTATAAGTACTGTTAGTAATACTACTACTATTATTACTACTTACCCCTTTTTCGGTTCCAAGTAAGTAAATTCATATGCACGCGCTTTTTAAAAAGAACGTCTAACTTCTAATCTCAACTATATGAAAGAAAGAGCACTATGTGTATACGTGTATATATATATATATATATATATATATGTATATGTATATATATTACATATATATATGTATATATGTATATGCATATGTATTTATAAATATATATATTTATTTATATATATATGCATGTACACACATATATATACACATAGTGCTCTTATATTGATAAGAGAACACAATGTCGAGACGAAAAAGACGGATTCTCTTCGAAATAAATAAATAATTTTCTTTTAATTGAAAGAAAAAGTGTCCGTTGATATATAGAGAAAAAAAAGTCTGCTTAAAGAGCAGATGTAAGCAAGCACGTGATTGCGAACGCGCGTGGTCTCACGATTAGAGGGAACGGAAGGAAGATTCTACGAGCGAAGGAACTACCGATACTACACACGTTCGTCTATGCGCATGGTGAAAAAGGGGAGGTAGAAGAGGATGTGCTTGGAAATGATAGAGGTGGAGGAGAGAGGTGTAGAAAACGCACACCTATATGTACGAGGCGCTACGTTCGCTAAATTTGTCTCTTCTTCCGGTCTCTCTCTCCTCTCTCTTTCTCTCTCTCTCTCTCTCTCTCTCTCTTCCTCTCTATCTATCTATCTACCTATCTATCTATCTATTTATCTATCTATCATCTATCTATCTATCTATCTATCTATCTATCTATCTCTTTCACTCTTTAGAGTTAGATATGACGCGATGGCCGTTACGTATGCTCGTTCGTGTTTTCATCAGCGCACACGCGAATCCTGTTCAAAGAGAAGATGAGAGGAGGTTATTTGGTAAAGATGATAGCGATGGCGGTGATGATGGTGCTGGCTAGTGGTAATGATGATGGTGACGGTGGAACTGGTGGTGGAAGTGGTAGTGGAAGTAGTGGTGACGGTGGTGGTATTGTTACTGTTACTGCTGCTGCTGCTACTGTTACGGTGGTGTGGTGGTGGTGGTTGGTAGTGGTGTTGAAGTTTAAGGGTGGGGGAGGTTTGGCGAAGCAACCATTTCATCGGCAACGCCGCATTGCAGATCTGCTGCGCTGACGCGCAACCGACCCTAACCTAACCTTTCGCGCGCGCCTTCATTCGTCCGAGTCGACCTACCGACCTACCGTACACGTTTTCTACCTCCAAACCACCCTCTTATATTTTCCTCTCTCTCTTTCTCTTTCTTTCTCTCTTGGAAACTCTTTTTCGATCGATGAAAACGTTCGATATTTCTTCCGTTGGAAATTAGGGCTCTATGCTATCGTTCGATACTTTAGTTTTTCTTTTTCTGTTTTTGTTTTGCTTCGTTTTTTCCTTATTGAACGCTTGTATCCGGTTGACACTCTTCCTCTGAAATAAGCTTTTCCAATAATCGTCAATTTTATCGACTTAACTTTTCCTCTCTCTCCCTTTTTCTTGCTCTCTCTCTCTTTCTCTCTCTCTCTTTCTCTCTCACCCTTTCTTTCTTTCTCTCTCTTTTCCTCTAATCGTTACACTCTCTAACGCGCTTAATCGCAACAGTTTATCGCGAAACGAACGATTCACCGAAGATCGCAAATTACCGGAACCTTTCGTGTTCTCTCTCTTTCTCTCTTTCTCTTTCTTTTCCAGCCTTTTCCAGCATGTAAAGTTTCAAGCAGCCTTCTACCACTTTTATTTACCCCCTAGTACTGCCTAAAAGGTTTCCGTGTAGTATGATTTCGAAGCGATTATCTACGTCGACGTCGTGACCGATGAATCGATTAGCGCTACTTGCACGAATAGCGTGTTACCGTCTAGTAAACGTGAAAAGCGTCTTCTTTATCTCTTTATCTATATTTCATTATTCCAAGTTTTTACAAATGATATATGTATGCATGTATGTGTATGTATGTATGTATGTATGTATGTATGGATGTATGGATATATGTGTATGCGTGTATATATATATATACCTATATATATATAGGTATATACAAAACGTCTTATCTTACCCTCTCACTCGTACGTTATATCCTAAGAGATTTCTTTCCACGTATGTATATAACAGGTAACTCCAGGATTCTCGAGAAGGTAGTTATTCATTCACACCCATGGTTTCTCGAACAACGTGGAGACTCTCTTTAGTGCGATGCGTTGCGGATTAATCCTATATGGTCTGTCCTCGCTATAACGAAACTCGCGACTTATCTTTCTTTTTTTTTCTTCTTCTTCTTTTTTTTTAAAACAAAAATCAGGAGAAAGAGAGAAACAAAAAAAAGAAAGAGAGAGAGAGAGAAAGAAAAGTGTATGAAGGAAGAAATCGAAAAGAAGAATTAAAAGAGGAGGGAAGAAAATAAGAAAGTAATAAGTAAGATTGAAGATTCGAAAGAGACAAAAGAAATGAATAGAAGGATAGACAAATAGAAAAAGAGATGAACGGATAGATTGAAAGATAGATAAAGAAGGAGAAAGAGAGAGAGAGAGAAAGAGAAGAAAATAGAGCAAAACAGCTTGGTTCGCTGCTAAAATTTCACTGGCCGCTCGCGGACGACTTTCTCTCCCCCGTTTGTTCCGTTCGTTCGTTTGTCCGTCCGTTCGTTCGTTCGTTCGTCCGTTCGTTCGTTCGTTCGTTAGACGTCGTCTCCTCTCTCTCTCTTGCAGAGAAGAGCGGGAAGTACGTGCAACGAAGCGAGCACGTCATTGAATTCGTGCCAAGGGTAATATGGATTCTGCGGCATGCGATCTCGAAAGCTTTTCGGGGAGAAATAGGAAAGTGTGAGGGAGACAGAAAGACAGACAGAGAGAGAGAGAGAGAGAGAGAGAGAGAGAGAGAGAGAGAGAGAGAGAGAGAGAGAGAAAGAAAGAGAGAGAGAGAGAAGATATTTCTTCGCTCGATCTTTCTTCTTCATAGTGTCCTCAATTGTCAGTGGCGTGCGGCCTTGTTGAAGCCCGCAAATGGGTGCTTCTTCGGCTAGACGTGAGGAATGACCAGAGAATGAGAAAAAGGAGGAAGAAGGGTAACTTTGATGGGGAGAATATGCAAAATTTTCGCACAACTCTCTCTCGGTTCTGTTTTTTTTCATTTTTTTTTCCTTTCTTTCTTTTTTCCTTTTTTGTATTTTTTTTTAATTTTTAATAATTTATTACAGTACTTTATATCGATTATTAATTACACTCTTAAGTTGTGATTTATCTAGGTAGGTACAATTGCGGTCGCAAATATCGATACAATGTTTCTTTTTTTGATTTTGTTTTTTGTTTTTCGTTTTAATAATAATAACAATAATAATAATAATAATAATAATAATAATAATAATAATAATAATAATAATAATAATAATAATCTATTTCTTTTTTCTCTTTTTTTCTTTTAATCTTTTCTTTTTTCTTTTTTTTATGTAATGCGTTCTTTATTTTTCTTGATTCTTCTTACTTAGGGTTAAAATCGAGGTGTTAGTGTTCATTCATTTTTATTCAGTGATTTGGTTTTCCTCGTTTTTAATATGTTGTTCTTCGAAAATGTAACGACCACGGTCCACGAAGAGAAATGACGAAGAGAGAAAGAGACAGAGATTATATTATTCCTTCTCTGTTTTTGTTACTTTTGTTTAACCTTCCTAAGTATAGAATGTGTGTATGTGTGTATGTGTGTGTGTATATATGTATATATGTATGTATGTATGTATATCAACAAAACGACGTGTATAGGAAGCGGCAGTCTTTTCCACACTCTCGTTCCTGTCGAACGTGCAAGTAGAAAATTGGTCGTCTTTCGACGCTCTTCTTTCAATCCTTTTTTTGTTCTTTCTTTTTTTCCTTTTTTTGTATAAAAATGAAAAGGCTGTTTTTTATTGACCGTGGAAGGATTTTGATGGATGCAATTTTGTTAGAAATGATAACTTTGGTATGAAGAAGTAAAACTGTTAGGAAATAAAACGAAGTGAAGAGAGGTTTCGATAAATTACTTACGATTAGTTTCGTTAACTCTTAATACTCTTACTTTCTAACTTCGGTCGGAATTAGCTTTTCGCCCTCGAGCGACGGCGCTTCAAGGATCGTCTATAACTGTTTTGCGTATTTAGCGTCATTATTACTCTCGCATACAAAAAGGACGTATTGTCGAAGCGCCGTAAAAATAACGAGAAAAAGAGGGATTAGAGAAAGCTAAAATGATATATATATATATATATATATATATATATATATATCATTTGAAAGAGAGAAAAAGAAATAGAGAAAGAGAAAATGAGATTACAAATGCGTAAATATGCGACGATTGTGCAAAATAAAAATAAAGAACAATACAAGATAATGTAAAGTGGTGATATTGGTTGGTGATCATGGTGGTGGTAGTGAAGATGATGGTGGTGGTAATGATTGTGATGGTGGTTCGTTCCTCTAAGGGATTAATTTAAAACTCGTTAATCTATTTTCGACAAAGGGATGGATAAACGGTAAATAGATAAAAAGATAGAGAGATAAGAATGGCGCCGTGACATCGTATACAACAAATCGTTTTATGATCACGACGATATTAGGGGAAAGAAAAGAAAAAAGTATATATATATATATATATATATATATATATATATAATATAAAGTAATATAATATATATATATGTATATACACATATATACATATACATATATACATATCATATATAAACATATATATATATACATATATATATGTACATGTATATATGTAGTAATTGTGTGTGTGTGTCTGTGTCTGTGTGTGTGTGTGTATGCACGGTGAGACCATGTAACAACACTATATAGAAAATAAGCACTCCCTCCAACGATTATTATCATATCGCACACGGATATCACGTATCGGCGATAGAGAGAACCCGCGGTACTTTTAACGTGCAATCGTGTATTCGGAGCATCGTAGATCTCCGTTCATCCTCCGATCATCGCCAATCATTTGACCGTCCTCTGACATGTTGGCAGATTAACCATGAAGAATACGTTGAGTTCTATCAAAGAGGCCAGGATTAGGAAGACCGCGTACATACACAAACAGGCGCGGCCTACTTTTCTATCGAGTTGAAACTTATTTGAAGCGAAGGCGATGTAGAGTAACATTAGCGTCGATAGTAGAGATATGGCGCTGTACTCGAGACCACCGGAATTTATGCTGATATAATGTCTGCCAGGTTGTGTGGGCGAGAACGAGGATTTTATCAACCATGGTAGACCCAAACATAGGAGTATATCGAACGTGTTAGAACCGATCGAATTACTGATACCCATCGAGCCGTGTCCTGAAACAAAGAGTGAACTAATAATAACATTGTCAACTGGTGAGTCTATCAAAGGAAAAAAAATATGGATCAAACAAATGAACCTATTCTTCTTCTTTCATAGATTTCTTTAGGAAAATTCATAGATCACTTTCTCTGGAAAAAAGTGTACATTTTATAGGTGGCAACTTACCAAGTTGGATCTGATTGTATTCTCGAGATTAAATCGAAAGAAACCTTTCAAATATTCCCTCTCCCCCCTATACCCCATTTCTAATTTTTAAGTTTTGGAACATTCTTTTACCGATATCTTTCGTTTTCTTCTTTCTTTTACAAAGATCTAGAATTATATTTTTAGTTTTATCTCGATGCTATAATCTTTAATGTATCTATCTTTATAAATATAGATTTTTTCTTTGGATATCTATTAAATTTACGATTAACGAAGCGTTAAAAAAAAAGAAAAGAAAAAAGTGAGTCATCATTTCCCAAATATCCTACAATTTTTTTTCTTTTTTTACGTACCTTGCTTTGCGACGATCACGCTCGAAACAGCTTCCGGTACGCTGGTACCAGCCGCAAGAAATGTGATACCCATTACCGAATCTGGTATCTTTAATGTATCTCCTGAAAATAATGTCGTTAAAATTGTGAGATTCAAGCTATCTTGTTGTCAACTATCTCTCTCTCTCTCTCTCTCTCCCTCTCTTTCTTCCCCTCCCACTCTCTCTCCTTCCCTTTCTCTCTCCCTCTCTCCTTCTTTCCCTCTCTTTCTCTCTCTCTCTCTCTCTCTCTCTTTTTCTATCTCTCATAATCAATTTGAAAATCATTACTCACCGATTATCGTGATCATCCAGGCAACGACATAACTCAATGAACCAATCCAAATGATACACATAAGAAACGTAACTGGGAACCAATTTTTAAATCGTGGCTTTTCACAATCCGGTATTGTGCACATGAAAATCAAATGAATCGGCCAGGTCATAATCCAAGCTGTCTTTCTGATCCATCCACCTCGTGCAGGCCAAACTAACAACTCGTACTCATAATCTAAAAAAATAAATATAGATCAAAGGGTATATCACCGAGATATTTTTAAATTTTTACTTTCAACTTACTCGGTTCGGGATTTTCCTCCTGTGCTTTGGTCCCGCCATTTTGCAACGGTACGTCTATCGTTGCTATTTGTTCAACTCGATCGCCGGACGATTGCAGCTTATCGGGTCTGGGTAAATGAATCTCATCGGCATCTATGATACAACATTAGAATAATCAAATGAATTTAAACGATAAGCGGATTTGAAAACTTATATATATATATATATATATATATATATATATATGTATATATATACATATATATACACATATATAACATCGTACCGGTTGCGATGTGACAGTCGGTCGACGAGAATTGATCGTTGTTAGTGCGAAATCTCGTACACCGTTGAAATGACTTATCCCAATACATGACAGCGATGTAAACTATATAAAGTAGGACCAGGGTGAGAGCCTCGTACCACTCGACGCGTTCGTCGTGTATGATGCATATTAAAATGGCGACGGTTACACCGTAGGCTAGGCAGTCCCTGCTAACGGGCCACCAATCTAATGGGACAACCTGTATGAAGTACGATGTCCCCCCCCCCAAGAAAAAAAAGAAGAAAGAAAAAGAAAAAAAAAGAAAGAAAGATAAAAAAGAGAAGGACAGGAAAAGAGAGAGAGAGAGAGAGAAAAAGAAGAAGAAACGTATTAAGCCTCGAATTGGAACGAATATATTTGATTAAGAATTCGTCTTTACCATTCCTGCGCCGATCCCACAGCAGGCAGGAACAGCAAGAATATTGAAAACCGCCGATCCGACGATGGTTCCAACTCCGATGTCACCTTCGGTAATAAAAGTACCGATCGCGTTTACGAATAATTCCGGTGCGGACGTTGCCGCAGCCATGAACGTTGCACCAGCTACGTCCTTTGACATCGATAGTGCTAAAATACATAGAAAAAGAAAAAAAAAAAGAGAAGAGAGAGAGCAAACTCGTGTTAAGAAGGATTAATAAATTTTGTCGTCTTAGATTTTGTTGTTGGATCGAACGGTCTATACCTACCGTGACATATTTTTTCTACCGCAGGTACAAAGAATTTATCGCATACGACTGCTAATGCGATAAATAGATAAAGGGACACTATTACGTGCACAACGACGGCACCGCCTTGCCTCTGTGCCTCGTCAAACAGATCATGTGGAAAATCTTCTATCGCAGGTGGTGTGCAATTTATACCTGCAACAGAACGTCACGTGTTCTCTCTTGGCATTATACAAATGAGCCGTGATAACCTGTCTATTCTCTCTTTTCTCTATAGATTGACGAGTTTATCGTGTAAAATTATATTATGGTTATCATAAAGAAAGAAAAGGGGATAGAAAGAGATAGAGAGTGAGAGAGAGAGAGAGAGTGAGAGAGAGATGGAGGGGAGAGGGAGAAGAAAAACGGGATGGGGGAGCGAAGGGAAAAAAAGAGATATTATTATTTTTCTTTGACAAATTCATTTTGCTTCTCATTTCAAATACGCGATCTCACGTAAGTATGTACTTTTTCTTTTTACCTTAATAATACATACTCACATAAACATAGTAAAATAATGAATATATACATATGAAACGTAAAAATTTTAGTAAAAAGAATACATATATATAATTATATATATAATATTATAAATTATATATATATTATATATATTATATATATAGAATATACATATAATTCTAGTAAAAGGAATACATACACACATACATCGTTAGTTCAATTTCAAGGAAATCTGAGATAAACATTCTAGGTAGTGAAATATTTTACGTGACTTTGTTGATATACATACATACATACATGCATATATTCGTGCACGTACAACTGGAAAGATGGGCCCAACGATGATCGCGAACGCGATAATGGTTCTCTCGAATACGTCACGACATGCAAAACACAATACACGTGCAAGTATTTATTTCAAGTTCGGTTCTGCATTCGATTAGAGATATATATGTATCGGATATACCTATATCCCAGTTAGGTAATTCAACGATCGTTGCGCTGCTCGAAAATCTAGGAAAACATTTTCGCGAGGACGATCAATTCGCAAGCGAAGGTAGCTAGGTAGATAGGTAAATAGATAGTGCGAGTTGGGTCGTCGGACAGGAGGCGAGCAGCAGCACGAGCCGTTTAAATCGTATTGTAGCCGATTTGTAATTATTATCGTCGGCGGTACTGTAACGGAAAACGAACGGATGTTCCACACCCTCCATACTTGCTACTCCATAAAATACACGTTGTACTTACGTAACGCGCACGAAAACGCGTCCAATCTCGTACATGAAACAGGAGTTTTTTTTTCATCTTTTTCTTTTCTTTTTCTTTCTTTGTTTTTCTTTTTCGAAAATATTTCAAAATCGATATATGTAGATATAGATAATAGAAGTAATTTAGAATACGTATCGATCGTAATCCATCCGTTCGAGATTGTCTCTCAATATGAAAGTTCACATTAAGATGCGGTTAATTCGATTGATTTAAAAGCGAGCGAGAGAGAGAGAGAGAGAGAGAGAGAGAGAGAGAGAGAGAGAGAGAGAGAGAGAGAACGTGAAAAAGAAAAAGAGAGATCTTGTTTGTGTCGTTCTAGACCATTACGAATCACATCAAATGGACGCAAAAGCATTTTACGTGGACGAGTAAGGTTCGATGATGTACAAACACGTTAGCACACCGTGATGTTGTACTTACGAGCCATCAAGTTGTGCATCGTATAGCGTTAAGACGGTGATACGCCAAGTAGGAAACGTCTCGTTAAGGTCAGTCATTAGTTCAATTTTACGAAAGCTGCGTGTCGTGGAATTATTTGGCAAACAACTTCACGTGAGAATGTCACTTTGGAGAGCTCGGGGTGGTGAAGATGGGGGCAGGGGGTGGAAGGATGGACATTATTGTAACCATTCGTGTAATAGATTGTATGTACAAGTATAGTAGGAGTATTTCGCAAAGGAAAAGTTTGCGTAACGATTTCGTACAAGTTTCGAAATTACAAGCTTTATCGCGTTATGATAATTTTCTACGTATAAATAACGATAGGAAAAGGATCGTAAGAATCAATTCGTACGCGCGCGCGCTTATGCGTATGATTCTTTTTTAATGAAATTACAAAAACAATTGATCGTAATTCCTTTTTTTCCTTCTCTTTGTTCGCTTCTTTCTTTCTTTTTCTTATTTGTATCTTTTTTCGATTATTATGAAATTATATAACGAACAATGTAACGATTATTATGAAAAAATAATGGTGAGTACAAGAGGTATCACGGACACGTGTATACAGGAGTTCGTTCGCATGTGCGCGCCTGCGTCCGCACGCTCACGTACGCGTTCGCGCGCTACACCGTAAACGCAAATGGGACACAAAAATGTCGGAGCATGTTCTCGGGCTATTTTAATTTGCAGGGGTCAATTGGCCGGTCGATCGGTCGGTCGCGGCTGGTCAGTTGGGTTGGTTGATTGGTTAGTTTGTTTGTTTGATTCTTACAAATGGATCAAGATCGAAGAAGAGAGAAAAAAGAGAGAAAGAGAAAGAAGGGAGATCTATCGAAAATGACGAATCGCGTCCGGCTCTTATCGATTTTCGATTTGACCTATGAGAACCTTACACATATGTAATTCGATACGAAGGATTTCTCTTGGGATTTACGCTCTCGAAGGATATCCTTCGAAGATTTATTTTCTTTCCCAACACGTCGATCAGCTCGATCGCTCTCCTAAAATTGACTAGGTTGATTTTTCTTTTTTCCCTATCTCTCTCTGTCTCTCTCTCTCTCTCCCTCTCTTTTTCTCTCGATCTTGCGTTCCCTCAAAACGAAGATTCTAATCTCCGGGAAAACTTTTTGACGGATATTAGAAGACAACTAGAAATAGAAAAGAATGGAATCTTTATTAAGTATTCTGGATTAATAGGACCTTATGATCGTTCAACTGATTGTGAAGAGCAATTAATTTTGAAACGTAAGATTAACGAGATAGAAAGAAAAAGAAGATGTAGAAAACACAGAATCACAAAAAATGTTTTTCGAGTAGCTATCTCATTCCCCTGCTTACCCTTCTAAATACCTACGCCAAGTGATCGTAAAGTTTATCTAGAAAGAAAAAGAAAACGGAGTCTTTCAAATTTTTTTTTTTGAAACATGTGCGCGTGTATGTACGAAATGGGGGATAATGGTGAGGTGGAGAAAAGGGAGGGGGCAGAGACAGAAAATCTCGTCTTTCTTTTCCGGCTTTACTCCCCTGCCGTCGTCGTAAGCCTACTGGTGTTGTAGATGTGGGTGTATTGGTGACTCGTACCGGTTATACAGCTATGTGGTTGATGTGACTTCCTACCGATTAAGCAACCTAAAGAAGTTAAATTGCTCTCATTCAACTGGCCAGAGTAGATGCCATTCATGCCTAATGTACGTCGTATAAACTAGATATAACGCGGCTGGACAACTCGGCCGGTCTCGAGGGTCGATCGCTGACCGAAGACCGTCGTTGCCCGGGATCATTTCTTTTCTCTCTCTCTATCTCAAATAAAAAGAACGGAGAAGAAGAAGAAGAAGAAAAAGGAGAAGAAGAAGGAGGTGTAGGAGGAAGAAGAATAGAGAGAAATAACGATATGTACAATAGAACGATAGTTTGAACGAGGGTCAGGCTAGAGCGAGAAAAACTTTTGCTCCGTACGAGTCTAATTGATTTTTATCGAGCTTAGGTAATTATTAAGAGTGCTTAATTCGCGCTTAAGGCCTCACGTACGTGAGGGCCCCTTTCGAACGATCGCCGGGTTAATACGCTAATGACACCACCTCCGCCAATCCTCGTCTTTTCTTTTTATCGATGCCGCCGGCATCGTTACGATATTATATTCGAACCGTGGTACCACCGAGAGTTCTCAACTAACACTACTGTATTCGTGTAGAGTCACTCTGTTTTCGTCGTTCTCTTTCATCGTCGTGTCGTCGTCGTCACCGCACTACCACCGTCACTATTCTTTTAATATCGTTCAACGTCGTCTCGGTATCCTCGTCTTTCTTTCTCTTTTTCTCTTTCTCTTACCGATCGTCGATGTCTCCCACTTCTTTTCTCTCTTTATCTTTATCTTTCTCCCCTTTATTTTATTTTCCTTTCCTTTTTCTTTTATCTTTTCTTTCTTGTTTTTTTTTTCTTTTTTTTTTTTTAACGTAAACACGTAAACGAGCGAGTTTTAACTTCCAAATATTATGATATTACTATCAGATAGATTCTGTTATAAGGAGAATTAAAATTGGTTAATAAATGAGAATACATAAATGGAAATCGACCTATTCGCGATCTTTGTTGTTTTAGAGATGGAAAAAATAAACCCTAGAGGTCGTAAAATTTGATATAC
>NC_066590.1:9382500-9397500 GCF_905475345.1 Vespula vulgaris | reverse complement strand
TTTGATACTTGAATATTTCCTTCGCTCGAAACGATTTCGATATGTTTATAATGTCGATTTCGATAAATGATATAATTTGTAGGTGATAATTTATTTTTTTTTAAATTATTTCTATTCGTTCTCTTTTTTCTTATTTTCTTTTTTTTTTCCTTTCACTTGGTAAGATCTATAAAAGGTACATGTGTCCCTGTGTGCGTGCGTGTATGTGTGCGTATCTATGTATAAAAAATATTTGTATCAATGATTTTTCATTGCTAGCGAATTCATAGAAATTCATAGAATTTCGTAGAAAATGCGTCGTATAACGAAAGTCGCTCGAGATTCAGGCATTATCGAATAAAAAGTCTCTCGAGAGTTCCGCGGGTAATCGTCCGTGTCGCGTGAGAGGACGACGTTACGTTACGACGATTATTTTGTCTTATAATCTGCCAACTCGACAAGGAATTACCCGGTACGGTTTAATTCGATCGAATTAGAGACAACCTCCTCTTGCTCTTCTTACGAGGTACCTCTTCGTAAGACTTCCTCTTTCTTCAGATGAGAAAGATTAAAAAATATATATATATATAAGAAAAAAAGGAGAAAGAGAATCAGGTTTCCTAGCAAGTGAATTTTGTTGGATAAGCTTGGCTCATAAAAATCATTAGATCATTAAATGAACGAAGAAACAAACGAAAAAAACGAATTATTTGTTTTAATTTCGTTCTTTCTTTTTCTTTAGATTCTTTTTTTATTTTATTTTATCTTTTTTTTATTCTTTTTTATTTTTTTAAAGATCTACGCAAACTCCTACAAACGGCCGAAGTGGAAAAGGTAATAATAGGAGAGAATTGCACAGCACCGGCTATTGATGAGTTCCCATCGGACGGATTTACGCGAGTAGAACGACGATCTGGTTTCATAGCGATTCATTTCGCCATTGCTATTTATCTATTTTTACTTTTGGCCATCGTCTGCGATGATTTCTTCGTACCTTCGATAAAGAAAATATGCGAAAGTAAGAAAATCCTAAAAAGGGCGAGTTTTTTTTCTGTTAATTTTATAGATTCTTTATACTTTTTATCCGTTGATACGATAGAAAAGTATTTTACTTTCTTAATCGATGAAATTTAATTTGTAGAGATGAAGGTGAGCGAGGACGTCGCCGGTGCAACCATTATGGCAGCTGCTAGCTCCAGTCCGGAATTATTCATCAATGTCATTGGAACTTTTATAACGGAAGGGGATTTAGGTGTAGGTACGATCGTTGGTTCCGCTGTGTTCAACATACTTGCTGTGCCAGCTTGTTGTGGATTATTTGCTAAACAGGTTGGTTTATCGTAAGAATATATTTTTAAAATGATATATATCTCTGTCGTACTCAAGTACAGAAAGAATACATGTGTGTGTGTACAGAGAGAGAGAGAGAGAGGGCGAGACTTATCTCGACCATTATAATCAAATCGATAATAGCAAGTTGTTGGAATTGTTTTTTTTCTTTTTCTTTCTTTTTTTTAGGCACTAGATTTAGAATGGTGGCCCATCACACGCGATACCTTGGCATACTCTTTCACTGTACTTTTATTGATTATAACACTTCGAGACGGTCGTATCGAGTGGTACGAAGGCTTGATTCTCATCATATTTTATATACTTTACATTTTGGGTAAGTCGAAAAATTTGATGGAACGGATGGTACAACGTCGATGAAGGATTTTTCTTTAATTTATTTTTTCTTTCTTTTTTCTCTTTTTTTCCATCTCTTCAATTCTTGTTTTCATCAACTTTCTCCTTTATTCCTATTTTTCTTTCAGCAATGTGTTTCAATCGAAGAATCAGTGGATTTATGAAACGTGTCACGTCGAAGAGAAAACCGTACAAGAGTATCTCCGAGAATAGTCCTCTTATTCCTAGTAGTACGATTGAAAATTATGTGAAAATTTTGATTTACACATTTCCTTTTTCTTTTTTTTTTTCTCGTCGATTTTAATATTTTATCCTTTTCGTTTTTTTCTACAGCGTACACAAAAAACGTCGACATCGAGAATTTCGGTACGAGTGAAGAGGAAGAAGCACGTGAGTGTTCATATGAAACTTTAAATAAAAATAAATCTTACACACACACACATACGCGCGTACACATATATTTTACTGTTTATAGTTGAAATCGTAAGTATGACAAGTTGGCCGAGCTCGAAGTACGAAAGAATATGGTGGGTTTTAACATGGCCGATCAATCTGGTACTGCTCGTTACGATTCCAGATTGCAGGAGATCAAAATTAAGATCATGGTATCCTCTAACATTTATCATGTGCATCATATGGATCGCTAGCACGTCTTACATAGTAGGATGGGTAATCACCATTATCGGTAGGTACTTTTTCTTTCTTTGTTTTTTTTATTTTTTAGACTCCCTCATTTGATAATTAAGACTGATAGATTTATTAATAAAAATACATATACACGTATACATACATATATAACTTGAAAGGTGATACATTCGATATTCCTGACTCGATCATGGGATTGACTTTCCTCGCTGCTGGAATGAGCGTACCTGAAGCTGTATCTAGCGTTATCGTAACAAATCAAGGTAATTAACGATTACAATTAACAGAAAATTATAATCTATATATATATATATATATATATATATATATATATATATATATATATATATATATATATACATTATACGATCTCTGATATAAGGAATAATTTTTATTCATTTAGGTCTTGGTTCCATGGGTATAAGTAATTCGATAGGTTCGAATGTATTCGATGTTCTACTTTGTCTAGGATTACCATGGTTTGTGAAGGCCGCCATAATGCCGACCATACCTGGGGAACATAGCGTTAAAATTAATTCGCAAGGTCTCGTTTACAGTTCTGTATCTCTCTTTTCTACATTATTCGTCCTATACATATCTCTCGCGTGTAACAAATTTAAATTAAATCGTGGCATTGGTGTAACATGTCTTATCACATACGCCATATTTTTAATATTCGCATCAATCGTAGAACTTAATATCTTTTTCGTCGTCAATTTACCCGTATGCAATCATTGACGATGATTATCATGTGCGCATTTTCTTGCCCGTATGCTTTCTATATAAAGGCAACGTAAGTTAAAATACATATATATCAAACAGAGAAAGTTCGTCAATGTGCTAGTCAACTATTTGTAACATGTCCATTTAGTATATTAGAATATATCATTTTTGAATAATATGAATTTGAATGTATTCCGCGTTAAATAGATTTTTTAGTTAAATTTATACTTGACGCATGTTACATTTAGTACTTAGATATATATATATGTGTGTATGTGTGTGTGCGCGCGTGTATATGTGTATACGTAAGTGTAAATATATGATATATATGATATGTTATTTATCTTTTACATTATTAAGAACATTAAAGAAAGATAGATATCAGAAGGAAGTGCTATTTATCACGCGTATCTTGGTGTTAACTTCTATTAGAAGATCATATTATGACAATGAGAGAATCAAAAAGGAATATGATTAAATATAAATTTGGGATAAATGACGGATGAATGGTCCAGATTGAAATGTTGTTAAATATTTATTGAAATGTATGTAACAGGAAGGCTTTTAAAGCTGTCCACAATCCGCGATCACTATCTTTTGATGGGTTTTGCCGCATTGGGAACCGATACTTTCTATCTTTTTGACTACATCCATACCTTCGATAACGGAACCAAACACTACGTGTTTTTTGTCCAACCAAGGAGTTTTAGTAGTTGTTATGAAAAATTGAGATCCATTGGTATGTTGTCCAGCATTGGCCATGGAAAGTATACCAGGACCCGTGTGTTTAAGTTCAAAGTTTTCATCTTCGAACCTCTCTCCATAGATAGATTTACCTCCGCTGCCATCATGATTTGTAAAATCTCCTCCTTGACACATAAAGTTTGGAATTACACGGTGAAAGGTGCTACCTTTGTATCCGAACCCTTTCTCTCCTGTACAGAGAGCACGAAAATTCTCTGAAGTTTTTGGTACCACATCCGGTCGTAATTCTATCACGATACGGCCGATAGGCTTCTTATCTGCAGTGATATTGAAATACACTTGCGGCAAACCCATTCTCTTCCTTTACAATATAAAAACTATTAACACTGGACCTAAAGTACAACATTCGTAAAAACATTAGTAATAATATTATATTACAGCTCCCAATTATAATGTCAAATAATATTTCAATAAATTAGAATTCAATTTGATTCTTAATCGAAATAATTATCATTATAAATATTATCGTTGTTAGAAATTTTATAGAACTTACCTCAACGTGAAATATAACAACGGAAGAATAACGGTTGTGCTTCTGACACAGTTATATATATATTGATTTAAGAGGGCGCTTGCTGACACGGTGTCCAGTCTGAAGTTGATGATGATAACACTTTGTGTAAATATTGCAAGGTTGGCAGCCTGAGAAAACTAAAAATACTAATAAGTGATTCCGTAATTTATTCCACTGTATTCACTATGCGCATATAGGGCAGCCTGTGAAAGAAACGATATTGCGAGCTGGCTGTTCGAGAGTAATATTCGCGTATGTACACTACATAAGAGGGTGTTTTGACATTTGTATCTGAATCAATGCAGATTGATAAATCGACGATAAATAATTAATTGTTTGTGTCCCTTTAATATCAGGTCATGAGAAGCAGTTACGATTGACACTGACAAAAAATCGCATAATATTCATTTTATTTGCTAAGACGCACTAGTTGAACGTATCAAGGTAATATTTCTCTTTTTTTCTTCATTGTATAAAATTATTATTCGTGTAAATCTCCCGGATTGATTCGCGCGTAAGTCTATAATAATAACAATATAAATATAAATATGTAATAATTTAAAGTATCAAAATTATTTTGAGATTAGTTCTCATTTAGGTTAGTATTTGCGATATTAAAGAATTTTAGAACATGGATTCTTTCTTACGATTATGCGATAAATTAATTATCTCTTTGTTTACGTCGCGATGAATCATCTTGGGAGTTTGAAAAACATTTGATAATTTGTTAGAATAGAATACAGAATGTAAATTCTTGTAAATCGTTTTATTAAGTGAAATTATCATTGAAAATAGATTGTAAATATATTTGTGATCTTTTTCAGGTAGCAAAATGCCTATTTTATACAGTGTTGTGTCCCGAGGAATCACTATATTGGCCTATCATGCCACTTGTGCTGGTAATTTTGAAGAAGTTACAGAGAAAATATTGTCACAAATACCACCTCAGAATAATAAGATGACTTATTCTCAAGGACCTTATCTTTTTCATTATATCTGCGAGGATTCTATTATTTATATGTGCATTACTGATGATGTACGTAAAAATCTTAACGTATACATTATATTCCTTTCAAAATGCTTTAATTTATACGAACAACATATTTATCTTCTAACGAAAATAATATCTTAGCTACTTTTTTTTTTATTTTAGGACTTTCAAAGGTCCAGAGCATTTCTGTTTCTCAATGAAATAAAACGTAGATTTTTAACTGTTTATGGAGCTGGAGCTCAAACTGCTGTGGCTTATGCCATGAATACAGAATTTGGTAGAGTTTTAGCTAATGAAATGGTAAAATTTATGCGTTAAGTTTCCAAATCCAAGCACGTCTAATTGTAAGAGCAATGATACTTACATTTTTTTTTTGTAGAAACATTACAGCGAATCCAGGGACATTGATACTATATCTAAAGTTCATGGTGAACTTGACGAATTAAAAGATATTATGGTAAAAAATATAGATAATTTAGCAATGCGCGGAGAAAGATTAGAACTTTTGATTAACAAGACCGAAAACTTAACAGCGAGTGTAAGTATCATTTAAATAATTTTATTAAATCTAATGAATTCGTATATTAAGAGAAGAATATTTTTAGTCTGTCACGTTCAGAAAGACTAGCAGAAATCTAGCACGTTCGTTATTTTGGAAAAACGTTAAGATTTATGTTATTATAGGAGCGATCTTAACAGTACGTAAAAATGTGTTCATTTCTATTTACAAAAAAAAAAAAAAAAAAAGAATGAATATACATAGAATAAATTTTGAAATATTCTGTATTTTAGGTAATGGTTTACGTTGTGGTATCAATAGCATGTGGCGGATTGGGTTGGCAAAAGTGTGTTAGAAATTAGGTGCTCAAGAAGATCTGAAAAAGCTGTGCCTAGTTACGTCATATGTATAAATAAACTTTGCGAAGATTAAATACGATGTCAAGTATGGAAGGCCTTTATTAGGACAAGAATGAACAACGTCGTCTTTATACCATACTAAATATACGTATACATATATACTGTATTTATTTGCAATATTCTAAGGACGAGAACATTTCTTACTATAACACAATAGAATTATCAGATACTCATATAACATATGTAACGTAGCATAGTTAATTGTATTAATATCTATTATTTTTATTATCAATCAGGGATATTACTCTTAATCTTAAAATCCAAAAAGGGGTGAACGAAATATCGATGTTATTTTTACGTATTTTATTATACATACATATACATGTGTGCTAAATACATATACACACACACACACACACATGTATATATATATAATATATATATACATATATATAATTATTATTGTCACCGAATTATATATCACGGATAGAGAAGATTCAGTCATGAAAAGAGATCAATAAAATTGTTATCACGATTGTTGAAGGAAAATCAATAGAAAATGAGTGGAAGGAGTTTGATAGAAAAAAATCCTAATTAATCATACTTATCCTTTTCGTATCCCGACCGTGTTTAGATTCTCATTCTTTTTCCAATATATACACAACACACCAAACAGATATGCATGTGTATATATATATATCTGCATCGTAAATGCAACAAGTGTAAAAGGCATAAGAAAAAGGAATTTGAATATCATATAAGAGGTTTCTGTCACTTTCACAAGAGGGAGACTCTTGCCATCGATTTTTAAATGGAAGATCTCTATAAAATTATGATGGTAATTTATCGGTCATTCGGCTTCTTCCATGCCATTAGTCACATTAGTTTCCGCACGAGAGCCTCGATGTTTCGTGGCCATCCTTGTTTCTTGAAAACGACCTTATCTGCGCATGCTCTTCGTTATTTCTTTTCATATACACAATCTATACATGCACAAACATACAAGCCCCATAGAAAATCGTATTGGAATAAGAACGAATGTGCAACGAAGTAAGTAGTAGTCGAGTTCTATTCAACGCAGAGCCAAACCAAAAAGAAAAGGAAAAAATAAAATGAAAGTTTCGACGAAACAAATACATAAAACGAGAGAGAAATGAGAAGATCAAACGAAACTGTAACGGAACGTATACGGCCCTGAGAGTAGGAGTTAGAGAAGGGTGTAAACTGTAAAAGTAGTAGTATTGTAGGACGTAAGCGTAGAGCGGCGGCGTGTGTCGGGTGGCGGCGTGCCGGGCGCTGTCGTCGCGACGCCCGGGCCATCGGCAGCAGCTCGTCGGCTTTCGGTCGGCTTTCGCGGAGGATGTCGATGCCTCGCGTGGCGCGCCCTTCGGGGGGGTGCCTGCCAAAGAAGTGTCTCCCGCGGTACGTTACGCGTGTACCGATAACGACTACTCCAGTTTCGTTTCGTCGATTTTTTTTTTCAAATCTTTTTAAGAATTTGCGAGTTTATTCGAAAGGCTCGGTGAATGCGAAGAAATGAAATACAAATAGAGAGATCAAGAGAGAGAAAGAGAAAGTGAGAGATAGAGGAATGTATTGAGATAAAACAAAAGAAAAAAGAAAAAGTAGTAATATAGTAATAGAGATATACACGTTAACAATTGTAAACAAAAATACGAGACTCGGAGAAAAGTACGCGTGCGTGTACTATATATGTGTATGTATGTGTGTGTGCGTGCGCGCGCGCGCGCGTGTGTATGCGTATAATATAATATCGTGATAGCGATAGTAGTAATAGTATAATAGAATTCGTAGTAACAATAGTAAAATTTTCTTCCCACGAATCTTTTTGAATTATTTTGTCATCCACCATTTGAGACGTTCTTGACGTTTCATCTATTTCATTTTGGAAGAGAAAAGAGAAAGAAAGGAGAGAGGGAGGGAGAAAGAGTGAGAGAGAGAGAGAGAGAGAGAAAGTAAAACGTAGATAATATGGAGCAACGGCGAATCGGAAAAGTGGAGGGAAGCTGACGGATCCTCGTACGCCGCGCTCGTCCTTGAACGGCTTGAATGGACACACGGTAGTGGATGAAAGTGAAAACGAAACTGACCGTACACCGGGGGCGGCGTGGGAGGTGGATTCTCTGTGATATGGAGAACGTCGACAGGACGACGAATCCTTCGACGACTTCCTCGTAAGCTTTTCATCTCCTTTGCTCTGTTTTTTTCTTTTTCTTCTTCTTCTTCTTTCTTTTCTTCTTATCATTATTAATTTTCTTAACGATCAGTTCGTTAGTTTAATTTTTCTATAAAAATTGCATGAAATTGGAATCGTCACGTTCGATTCAATTTATCAATTTGTATTTTGTTTTGTTTTTATTTTTGTTTGTTTCTTTTATTTTCATTTATATTTTGCAATTAAAATATCATTTTTCTTGGTACGGCCAATAGGACTAGTGTCCCTGATAGCCGTAGATGAATATTCCTATAGGAAAAAAAATAAAAAATAAAGAAGAAATAAAAATGATACCTAACGGAATTTCTTTCGAATCGATGTCAGTGAATCTCCGCAGTTCTTTGATTTATCGCGATGAAATTTTGTATGTAACAAAAGTGACAAAAACTTTTTGCAACCACACCTCTATTTGGGTATATACGTTTAATTTATATCTTGTCGCGTGACTATACGAAGATAAGGGCGTACTAGAGTTCTTACCATATATATATATATATATATATATATATATATATATATATATATATATAATATATATATTTATATATGATATATTATATATACATATACATATATATATATATATATATATATATATATATGTACATATGTATAGTCGAAAGAAAGTGTATGAAAAGGCAACATTGTCGATATAAAAACATAACTACCAGGAGGCATGAACGCGATGGGAAATGCGTTGCCTTTCCCTGCACGTAACAGAAACGACGGAAAATCGTTGCGCTGCGGAATTCTGGGAAAAGCCTACTATGCTATAGCCGGTATATACTTCCCTGTGTTAAAGGGAAACGCATTTATTATATGTCTATAAATATTTATTTTCAGGATATAAGTCATTCACTTTCTTTTTTCTTGCTATCTCTATCGTTCGAGAAAGACTTATTCGTTTGCTGTGTTTTCAAATTCAGTTATATATAACTCGAACGAAAAGAATAGGACGGAAGGAAATGTAAAATAGAAAGAAAGAAAGGAAGGAAGAAAAAAAGAAAGAAAAAAAGAAAGAAAGAAAAAAAATAATATTTGATATCTTGCACGCGCGCGTGCGTACGTGTGTGTGTGTGTGTGTGTATGTGTGTTTATGTGTTTTTAGTGTAGCGAATATTTCTCTGACACACACGGGGGTCGTCCGACGAGGAAACATTTGCCACGTATACGACTCGTAAAACGTTCGAAGAAGCGAAGGGTCCAACGTAGAATGGCGTTCTGAACGATGTCGTACGTACGGTGGAACGTTCATTGACGTTCGAACTTCAGCATCCAGAGCGTGTACAACAACGTTGATGGACCATGAAATGAGGAACTTGCGTTAATAGGCAAATGAATTTTAGAGGTACGCTACATTTTCGATTCGATTCAATTCGTTTTGATTCGATTCGATTAAATCTGATTTGATTTTCATCGATCTTTATTGGTTTATTCATTTTCGTGGAATAAGAAGTAATTAATGGACAAGCGAAGAATACGATACATTTTACTTTTCTTTTCTTTTTTTACTTTTGTATACGTACGTTTATCTCGTTGTTGTCCTTGTCATCGGATAACGACTACGACGACGACGACAACGATGAGGACGACGAGAAGACGACGACGAGGAAAAGAAGCCTCGTTTTGGTGGTACGAAAGGCGATCTGTCATTCAAGGGCGATTCTTTCAGGCTACAAACCCGGTGGATCGTGTGTGCAGTGCCACCCTCTTTAGAATTCCCCGTCTGTGGAGTAAGGAGCTCGTAAAAGACAAAGGGGGTTGGTGTTAGAGAGGGGTGGATGAGCCAAAGCGTATGAGAGAGATAGAAGAGAAAGCAAGAAAGAGATAGATAGACAAAGAGAGAGAGAGAGAAAGAAAGGGAGAGAAAGAGAGCTATTGTCTAGTGGAGGGATAGAGATAAAGAGAAAGAGAGAAACAGAAACAGAGATAGAAGAGAGAAAGAGAAAGGAGATAAGCAAGATGGGAGAAAGCTCACCGGATCTTAGCCTCCGGCTTCGACGTGGAAGTTCGGACTCCCGAGACTCCTTCTATATGGACTTCGCTCAGGTATGTACTCACTTACTTAGTTACTATGTACGATACTTTGCTTTTGGGATCCTCGAGATATCGTTTATCGTTAGCTCGTTAACGCGAGATCGTCGACGATGGTCGTCGATTCTTGTTGTTATTATTAACAAAAACAGCCTCAAGCTCCTTAAGATAGAATTTTAATATCATCGATAACTGTACTACTACGTAAGTACTTTCTCGAATATTTAGTTTCGATATAAATCATTTTCTTTATCAGGATGATATTAAAAGCACGATGTTAGTCGATATAAGGAATTGATATATTTATCCGTTATGACGATCGGAATAATCTTTTTTAAAATTATCGTACGGGATGTGATGTCCATTTTTAGTAAAATCCATGACATTTTATGACTTTCATAATATACGCGCGTGTGTGTATGTACATATATATGTGTTTACACACACGCGTCATGCATATTCGATAAACCGACACATAGCTATCAAAGTACGATGGGAGATAATCGAGTACTGTATATATATATATATATATATATATATATATATATATATATATATATATATATATATAAATACCGGAGTTCAAACTTCATCGATTTCCAATGTATTCGACGACGAAACTTTCATCCGTTAACTTTTAAGAACGACTTTTTATGTTATATATATATGTATGTATGTATGCATGTATGGATGTGTGTATATATATATATGTATATATATATATATATGAAACAGCAATTAAATGTGTTGTATATCTTATTTTTATTCTTTCTTTTTTGCTTTTTTCCTTTTTTTCATTTTAACAGGGTATCGATTCGGATATCGAAGAAGTAGCCAGGCCAGGTGACAATTGTGACTCGTTGTTAGAGAATCAGTTGGACGAGAATGGTTGCGATCTACCGTTATTGGAGGATATTACGACAATACCGGAGGAGGCATCGGAAGAATTGAGAGAGGAGGAGGAGGCAGCGGCATTGGAAGCTGCGTCGCGTACCACCGACGTTCCTGTAATTAGTATGGAAATGGAGAAATCTAGCATAGGATCTACGATGACGACGACGTCGACGTCGATGACGACTACGACGGCGACGACTACGACGACGACGATTACGACGACTATGACTATAACTATGACGATGACGACGACGACGACGAATACGATGATGATAACAATGACGAGTACGACAACAGTTATGACGACAACTACGAGCCCGTCTACAGGTGTTGGAACTTTCTTAACTGCAGCAGCTGCTGCTGCTGCGGCTGCAGGCACGGCTACGAGGCAAGAGTGAGTATAGAATTTGTACCCTCTTTTGCTAATACCACCCTCCTCCGCATCATCGTCGCACGCGTTTTCACCCCCTTTACTTCCTACTACTACCACCACCTTCCCCATTAATCGTTATCGATATTTTCGACCATTAACGACCCCGAGTGAAATTCTCTTTTTCTTTCTTTATTTTTCTGTTTGTCCCAACTTTTTGGTATAACCTCTTCATTTTGCTGTGTAATCCGAATATTATAAATCGATCGACCAAGTATATATAAGAAAGTATATATGCGTGTATAAATATATAATTAGGACATGATCTCTGAACAGTTCTTTTTTTTCAAAAAGAATAGATTTCTTCGTGTATTTTTTTAGATATTATTTATATTTTCAATATCAAAGGTTCATTGTACTATAAAGATTTTATGTTAATTGTCGATTTTTAATTTCATAGTAAATCATTTGAAAATATTCAATCGATTATTAATTACTCGCTACTCGAAAAAAAGATATCGTATATATTCACGATTTAATTATCAAAATTTATAGGACGTTTAAAAATTTTCGACATCAAAGACGTACTTATATATATATATATACATCTTTATCATTTATTCGGTATCCGTTTTAGTCATTCATCCGTTTTGTTTTTGTTTCGAATTGTTCCGTATATCGATCCCGACTTCATGACTTTGACCGCGGCATCGTGACGCGAATTACGTTCCCCTTATACAGCTCACCCTTTCTCTCTCTCTCTCTCTTTCTCTCTCTATCTATCTATCTCTGCATACGTGGACCGTCCGCATTCCCGCACGACATTAATCACTGTCCGCGATTAACGCGCATTCCCCTCGGTACTCACGGTGAATCTACGATTTGTAGGTAAGCGTTACGTTAAAACGATTTTTAAGTGATCCTTCGCCATTGGAATATCAATTACACCATCATTTCTAATAATACTTCTCTATGTATATGTATGCGTTTTTCTCTCTTTTTCTCTCTCTTTCTCTCTCTTTCTTTTCATCGTAGATAAATGGATTCGATCGGTAGCACCGCCATTTTCTCTTGATCGATTTAACTTCGATCAGGTAGTTTGTAGAGAACTCGATTACTTCCGGCGGATATCGAAGAGGAACTCGCAGATATATGAGGCAGAGCATACGTTCCAGCAACGAAGGTTAATATTGACCTGTCACTTCGTTATGGCTTTGGAACGACCTTCATGTATGCAAAGAGAGAGAGAGAGAGAGAGAGAGAGAGAGAGAGAGAGAGAGAGAGAGGATATGAGAAAGAGAGAGAGGGGGAGAGGATGAGAGAAAGAGAGAGAGAGAGTATCCCTTTTGCTTCCGGTGAAGTGTCCTGGGCTAGTAGTAGACTTAACCCTCTCACCTCCAGACCCCCTCTCTTTCTTCCTCTCTCTCTCTCCCTCTCTCTCTCTCTCTCTCTCTCTCCCTCTCTCTCTCTCTCTCTCTCTCTCTCTCTCTCACTTTCTCTCTCTCTCTCTCTCTCTCATTCTCTCTCCCTCTCTCTCTCTTCGATCTACCCGGAAAGCAGCTTATTCCGTCGATTTACATGCAGATTCAATCAACGTAGAAACATACATGCGGAGACATATACTTACATACGTATATGTATGTATGTATGTATGCATGCATGCTTGTATCTATATATGTACATATGTATGTATGTATGTATTATATGTGTGTATATAGGTACATATAGTTATAGGTATACATCAACAGCTAGTAGTAGAAGCGTTTGCGAACGTTCGTCTTGAATGTTCGTTCCAGTCGCTCTAAGGTAAATTTGTTCTGGGCATACGGAAATCTTTCTCCAATGTGTCTTCATCCGGAAGTACGTAAATCCGCAAAAGCCAGACGCAATGGAAACGAATTTCTTCGAGGACGCGAGAGTAAGGAGTTGGTTCGTTTAACGAAATCGATTCGATCTAGTTTCCTATCTAATGATCTTACGTTTAAGTAATTTAATTCGTAATACAATTTAACGATAGGATAATCGAATCGGAAAACTAGCAAAATATCCAAGAATAAATATTTGAATCTATCATATGTCTCCCTACTACGAAATCTTATACATATTAAATCACCCTCTTTCTCTTTCCTCTTAGCGATCAACATTAACTTCGTTTTTCATCCGATGAAGTTATTCTCCAACATGATACAATTTTTAAATAAACAAATCTTAAGATTATGTTTAAGTTAGAAGATTTAATGAAAAGTCATATATTTTCTTTTTTATTTTTTTACCTAGGGATTTTGATGATTTGATTTTTTGCTTTTTTTTTATTTTTTAACCAATGTTATTAAGCGGAGAACTCCAGTGTAACGTTACGGCACTGTCAATTTCATCTGTGGTTAACGAGCTCGATATCAAATGGTCGTGTATCCAGAGATAATGGTTAGGGGGTGGGACAGAACGAGAGAGAGAAAAAGAGAGACAGAGAGAGAGAAAGAGGGACTATCAAAGATATATGAGACTAGTTACGGACTTAGCTCGCGACGACGAGGAGGGCCTCAGTCTGTAATGCGGGGTCCGAGAGTATCGTGCCACGAGCCGGAGGGCCGTGATTGTGTCATCCGCTGGTGAGGGACGTGTCCGTTTTTACCAACCTTTTCAACGAGGTGACTGCGAAAAAACGCGTTTCAAGGTCACGGATATGCTCATCAAGGAGACCTCCCTCAGGTATTCTTAGGGTTTCGTAGATCTCACTTAGATCCAATTTTAATTAGCTTTATTTGAACTGATTCTTCTCGATCATTGATCATGGTCATCGTTACGAATTCGGTAATAGATCCTTTTTATTTATAAATATCATATATATATATATATATATATATATATATATATACATATCATATATCACACACACACACGCGCGCGCGCGTGCGTATATGTTTGTATATATATATATATATGTATGATGTGTGTGTGTGTGTTTATGTATGTATATATATATATATACCATACGCTATCGATATTATATATATATATATCGATAGCGTATGGTAACAATTTGGAATATTTTGTTCATATTTTTTTTCTTTGTTACTATTCTATTAGAAATAAAAGTTTAAACGTGAGAATGAAAGAACGTTAGAGATCCATAAAAAAGAAGAAATAATATAAAAAAGACGTTTGAAAGATTAGAATCGTTCTTATGATAGAAAGGGTTTCAAGACTAGTAGCAGAAAAACCGATCAGATCGATGCGATCAGTTGTCCTTAACGTGAAACGTATTACAAAGTACGCGGTAGGAACCAAGGGAGATAAGATAGAGA
>NC_066590.1:9357500-9380000 GCF_905475345.1 Vespula vulgaris | reverse complement strand
AGTTAAGAGGATAAGTTAGGACTATTATTAGATAAACGGTAGAGACCGTTAGAAAGTGCTACTTGCTACGTCATCTAATGACACTCACAAAGCCATCAGCACTAGTAGGTCTCTTCCTGCAGCCAGTGTCAATGTAATGTGTCAAACCGTTACAACACCGTCCTGACCTTAAAGCGAACGTCCGACCGTGCTTCCATTGAGATTTGAGACATTAATGTGATAGAAAGAAACGAAAAAAATAGAAAAAAAGTTTATATTATCGTCTTCAAGCCTTTTTTTCATTACGATAATTTCAAACGAAATGTAACACAGGCAGATAGGAAACGTAGAAAATTCACGGACTCGATTAAAAATTTCATTAACTCTTGCTACGTGTTTACACTTGGATATAGACCAATTAGTAAACAGGTTGTTCGCACGCAAGATTGCATTCTTTTTCTTCTTTTTTTTTTTTAATACTTTTATTAAATTAATACTCTTTTAATGCGTAATAACAGGAAGAAAGAGGACTCCATAATTACTTTCTATGCTTTGCAAGCTGTCTCTTTTTCTTTTAGTCTCTCTCTTCGTATTCAACCGGACCGTGCATCATCATCATGTATGTCTTTATCGTGGTAGTCAGTGGTAGTCGACGGTTTTCTTCAACAGATATTTTGTGATTCATTGAATCGTGAAAAAATATAAGATTTGTGAAGAAGCTAGCGTTCTTGTTTTTTTTCTTCTTCTTCTTATTTTCATTCGGTCGATATACATAGGAGAACGGTCTCGTTAGCGTTATAATAAGTTCTTTCCAGAGAAAAAAGAAAGAGAAAAGGGTAAAAGAGAAGTGTGCAAATGATAGATAAATGTCCATTGAGAAAAATTTCAAAGTGTAATTGTCGTGTATAATATTCTCTCTCTTTTTTTCTCTCTCTTTCTATTTCTATCCCTATCTCTTTTTTCTTATCTTACGAAAAACGACGATTAGCGTTAATTAGAAATTACAATCGTGTTGCGAACGATTGATCCAAAAATATTATAGCGATGATAGTAATGTTGTCTCGAGAGACACATCTTTTTTCTCTTTCACGTCTACGATTGATCGATGTCCGATAATAAAATTGAGGATAAGAGATACGGATAGATAAATAGATAGATAGATAGATAGATAGAGAGATAGATGGATGGATAGATAGATAGAGAGAGAGAGGGAGAGAGAGAGAGAGAGAGAGAGAGAGAGAGAGAGAGATAGGAAGCTGGTATCGGATCAATCGTCTCTTTTAGCAGAGAGGATTCCCTATAGAATCGTTTAGAAATTAAGGACCGTGATTCGTATACGATGATGGAAGTGAATGAGAAAGAGAGGGGAGGAAAGGATAAAATAGAAATAAGGAAGAAACACGGTCTGTGCAGCTGGCCAGGATTGCCAGCCGCTTTGCCATCACCGGCCTCGCCATCTGCGGTAATCGTTTCGCCGGAAACGCTGTCTAGACACAGTAGTAGCTCACCCTCACGTGCCCATCGGTCACCTCAGTATGCACTGGCCCTACCATGTTCCTCTCAGCCGATACCAACGGTTTGTTATCCAGCACCGACCTTCCTCGAGGTTGCCGACGATCGCAAGTGGAAGAATCTCGGATGGTGAGTGTTTGCGTTTGTATACACGTTAAATCTGTTAACCTTTGATTTATCTCTTTTTTCTTTCTTTTTTCTCCTTTCTTTCTTTTTTCTTTTTTCTCTTCCCTTCTTTCTCTCCTTTCTCTCTATTCTCTTCATTTCCTTAACTTTTATACAATCTGTTTCAAAAGATATCATTGTTCTATTTAACTAAATATTTGCATTGTATATTAATCGTCGCGTACGCGTTATCCAAAAATGTTTCTAATAAATCATGTCGAAGGAAATAGTTGTCTACATCGATTGATTTTCATTGCGAATTCGTTTCGTATAGTATATATGTTCGTAAGAGGTACGAAGAAGGAATGGAGAAAAAGGGAGGAGGAAGGAGGGAGGAGAGTGCTCAGCGATATAAACCACGGAAATTTCACGTGATCCTCCGTGTTATCCTGACGTACGTCTATATCGCAATTACCGGTACTTTAGGAATCAAATACGGTCGCTTATAGGCGAGCGAGGCATGCGATTACGCGTAATTGAGCCAATTCTTAAAGGTGGGTGGGTGGCTCGGATTTGGTGAAAGGGGGGAAGCAGGGTTTGAGAGACGTTATTTGTGACCAATCGTATCGTTACGTTGTAAAGCATCCATCGGATATCACGAAATTCTTTTTATCTTTATTTCTCTCTCTCTCTTTTTCTCTCATCACGAATTATAAACGTTTTTCCGCCACGTTTGTGTAGAGTCTGCCAGACGAAAAAGAAGATAATAAAAGATAGAGACAGAGAGAGAGAGAGAGAGAGAGAGAGAGAGAGAGAGAGAGAGAATAAGAAAGAAAAGGAAAATGCGGAACGATGCGAATTTATTTCGGCTTACCTCTTTTCTCCCTTCCTCCCTCTCTTCCATCCTCCATCCCCCATCGTCTCGTTCACGAAACGAGAAGACGTACGCCTCGTTTCAACTTCAATTTCCGTTTCTGACGCAGCGACGCTCTTGCGACGACCCTGAGTGCCCTGTATGGAAAACTTCTCGTCGTAATGGGAATCGCCTTTCCCATGGCGGAAGTGATATCTACCTATATACCGCCATCTTTCTACGAGGCATTTTACCTTTACCTATACTTTGGCAGCATGATCTTTCTGATGTACATGTATGGTATGCTACTCAGGGATGGCAAACCAAAGCCAAGTAAGTTCGATAGTTTTTTTTCTTTCCTCCTTTTATTTTTATTATTTTATTTCTTTCTATCTTTTTTTTTTATCGAAAATTCAAAACGGATTGCAATTCATTAGGTATTTGCTATTTTTTGTTTAATATATATGTATATATATATATGCACTATATTTTGTTATGTTTATTATTATGTACGTTTTTATATGAGGAGTTATTATTACTTATGTTTATTTTCTATACTAATGTACATACATACATATGTACATACGTATTATTACTTGGAAAATAATGTTAAAATTTTCAATAAAAAATATTACAGATGCTATCGGATTGATTAATATCAAATACGATGTTGTTTAATTAAAATATAAAAAATTTCGACATCTTTTATTGATCGATCCATTACATATAACAATTTGTATAAACGTAATGGAAATAAAAGATAGATATATACATTGGTTTGGATAATAATATTAACATTTTTAACAAGTAATATTACAAATATTATCGGATTGATCAATATCGAATATGAAATTATTGAAAATATTGAAAATTTCGACATCGCTTATTGGTCGATCCAATACATATAACAATTTATATACACGTAATGGAAATGAAAAACTGAATGATGATTTTGTATTTATAGAAAAACAAAAGGACGTATGCGATTTGGATTCATCGAGATCATCGAGCGGTGCTGGAGGCGATAGCGATGCACCTGATACAGGATGTCCTCATATGACGGTGATACGACCTATACAACATTATGGTAGTTTTTATCTTAGAATGGGCGCAGTCGCTTTTGGTATCGGTTCGATGATTTATTCTGGTCTTGAATTTGGCCAATATTTCGAGTTGGAACGTAACACCAAATGTCACAACATAATGCTGGCACTAACACCAGCTACTAGAATGGCTTTCATCTTCATTCAAATGTACTTCATATTTCTAAACAACGAGGTGAGACCAAACAAGTATTTTGTTTTATTTTGTTTTTAATACGATATGATATTATTATATTCATTCCTTAAATATTAAAATTCAGAAAAGGGACGAAAATTTGTTTTTATTCTGAACGATTCGTTTTGAGTCGATTAGGCCTGAATATGTATATATAATGTATATGTGTATACATGTATATATATATATGTGTATGTGTGTGTGTGTATATGTATAAACGTATGTATGCATACATGATATAATAACTATGTATATATGCTTGATTATACATCGACGAAAGCCGGCCACGAGGTTAATGAAACAGAAGGGTGAACAACCCCCGAGACACTCCTACCCCAAGCTTATTTCTTCTTTGATCTTCTCTTGCTCGGAAAGCGAGATGAGAAACGAATCGATTAGAAACGAGATCGATATCATCTCTGGACATACTATCTAGCTAACCGTTAACGTTAATCGATACAACGGTAGTAATCGGAAAATTGAAGGATTTCATGTTGCAGCAAATGAAGGTACATCGTCATCGGATAGTCGCGCGTTTCGGTCTGATGCATATGATCGGTACGAATCTCTCCGTTTGGTTGAATGTTTTGGTTCAAGAAACGAAGCACGAGATTCTCACGTTTTACAATCCGGAAAACAATTCTCTGAGGATTTCACATAGACTAGGTAAAAGGAAAACACGGTGTTTGCCGTGTTTACTATGTTTGTTTGCTACGTTGTTCGTTCGTTTGATTTCGGTTTGTTTGTTTTGGTTTGGTTGGCGAAGTGCATATAACTAACGTCGATGAATTACAGGTATGAAGGGTGGATTCCATCTCGGTGGACACAGCCATGTTCATCATGGCGAACATCTGAGAGTACCAAGAGGATTGAAGGGTCCTCATCATATGTTCGAATGTAGAAGAACGAATATCATGGGATCGTTGGTTCAGGACGCCAGTCCGTTTCTTTTTCCTTGCACGATAGAGTATAGCTTGATATGCGCCGCTATTTTGTACGTCATGTGGAAGAACATATCTAAAACAATGTTCGCGAAAACAATGACTCCTCCGGGATCTCGTCATCACGCTCACGCTTACAGGTAATCGAAAATGACAGTAATTTTTGATAAAGTAATATTCGATAATAATTTTGATAAAGTATTAATTGATATCATCTATATATAAGAATATAAATATAACTTTACGATTTCGACAGAAGATCGCCGCATCATTACAGCGTCGACTGTGCCCGTGCCCACAAGGGTCTCTTCGTCGGCATTTTTATATTGGTGCTAACGATAATATCCTTGATACTATTCTTCGTCCTAATATCTCGTCCAGAGTTGGTAAGCTTGGCGGTAACGGAAGTAAACATTTGCGAGTTGACACTTTATGGAATGTCTACTCTGGGAACCCTAATAGGGATGTTTCAAATGCGTAAACTTCGTTACGACGGTGGTAGGAATTTGGAATTGGACAATATACTTTTAGTAGCCGCACAAACTGGTATGTTCATCTATTCGACGTTCACGATCATTGGTGGACACTTTACACTACAGAAACACACCGTCTTAGTATTGGTGACTGCTTTGGCAAGCGTAGTTCAAACCACTTGTCAGACTATCTTCATATTAGACGCTTCGAGAAGATCGGTAGCTACTGCGAAACAAATAAGAAGAAAGCCAGGTAGAGAAATCGTCACATTTCTTTTGGTGACTAATCTGGCTATGTGGGCGATTAACACGCTTGAAAAATCACGAGCTGAGTCGCATCCGGTGCAGTTGCATTTTTACGGTCTTTGGGCCTGGACCATAATAACTCACGTTTCCATGCCGCTGGCGATTTTCTACAGGTTTCACAGCACCGTTTGCCTCTGCGAAGTATGGAAGAGAGCGTACAAGGTGAAACCGACCTACATGTGACGTAAGGGGTCCCGTGAAGTCGTCTGGAAGACCACGGCCCCTCAACGACCCAGAACCTTGCCGGGCAAACTCGACGCCATTGCCGAGAACGATCCGTCATCGTATTTCATTTAATTGATACGATAATATTCCTTCGAGACAAAATTTTCTAATCGCCTCACATTTTTTACCCTCATCTTCCCTTCCCTATTTTCCACCCTTTCCCCTTCTGTTCCTTTTTATCTAGTCCTTCGAAGAAGAAGAATAATAAGAAGAGGAAAAAGAAAAAAAGAAACGAAAAAAGCGGAGTATCTTTCTCGTCGTATTGCTTTCTATATATATAGTTTTCCAAAAAAAAGCTATATACAACTTTTACGTTTATTAAACCTCTTTAATTCCACAGAAATAGATTTATCTTTTTAGAGATAGAGAAATCGTTCGATTCATCGAAAACGAGATTATACTTCGTTCATAGATTGAATTATCGTAGGTATGATAGGAAGGATCGATCGTAACGATTCCGATTGGTATAAAATACTCATTGGAATCGTCAATTATAATACGACGAGATAAAAGATGATGATAAGGATTATAAAACGGAAGGACGATTTCGATTCAATAAGTAATAAGTAGGAATTATACGAGGAGTGACAGATCAGTTACGCTTTCCGTAATTTCTGTTCAATCGAGATCCACCAAATAATAATAATAATAATCATCGGTACAACAATTTCTTCGCTCTCACGGACATCCGTCTTCCAAGTAGTACAAACTACAACTTAAATAGTACTTGTCGCGTCCACGTATAAGTGATTTATCTAAAGAAAAAAAAATAAAAATAAAATAAAATGATCGAAAGAAAAGGAAATAAAAATAAAATAATTATTTAAAGGAATTATCAGGATAATGGTTGGGGGGTTTGCGATTGATAGTTGATTTAGATATTTTAAACGTTAGGTCAAATCCATTTAGTCCGTTCGTCGTTATTCATCGTAATTATTTATTGAACGTTGGAACAAGTCTGGATGATAGATATCACGTACATATTACCTTCATATACATACATACATGCATACATACATACATACATACATACATACATAGAGACACGCAAAGAAACAAACAAGAGATTCTAAATTATCGTACAGAATATCGTCTGTATGATCGTAATAACGTCATAGAGTAGATAGATATTCACGTTCGTCCCATCGAATGAGATAGTTCTATAGCACGAGTCTCTAGTTTATTCTACGCGCACGTAGATATACCCTAGGATAATAATAATAATAATATATGTATAATATATTTAAACCGTCATTTTTTCTTAAGATTGAATCTTTTAGCACTATCATTCACAGTGATAAAACCGTCGTTTATTCGAAATATATGATATATTATAGTATGTACGAACGTACATACAAAAATCCATACATACATACATACATACATATATGCATACATACATACATGCATACATGCATACATATATACATACATACATACATATATGCATACATACATATATGCATACATACATACATGCATACATGCATACATATATACATACATACATACATATATGCATACATACATATATGCATACATACATACATGCATACATACATACATACATGCATGCATACATACATACATACATGCATGCATGCATACATACATACATGCATACATACATACATACATATATACAAATACATATAATATAATATATTCGAATAGATAGGAAAGAAAGAAAACAAAAGAAAAGAAAATTATGAAGAAAGAAAAATTTGAGAAAAAAAATGGGAACAGAGTACAATGGCTAACCATATCACAAAGCCTTTTAATCCGTCGAGAGTGCTGTCCAAAGCTTGCGATAAGCAAATGGGGGATCAAGATCGATCGTAATTGAAATGCGATCGTAAATCTGAGATGACCTACTCGAATCTTTATTATTATTATTATTAATAGTAGTAGTATTAATATTATTATTATTATTTTATCATCATCATCATCATCATCATCATCGTCATCATCATCATTATTATTATTACTACTATTATTATTATTACTATTATTATTACTATTATTATTATTATTATTATTATTATTATTATTATTATTATTATTATTATTATTATTATTATTATTATTATTAATATATATTATACGAATAATAAACGTCAGAAAAAAATCTGCGAATGTGAGAAAGAGAGAGAGAGAGAGAGAGAGAGAGAAAGTACGAGTTTATTTGTATGAGTGTTCGTTGAGCGAACGCGTAAGAATCATTCATGTATTTGTATGTGTTTATGTGTGCGTGTGTGTGCTTGTGTGCAGAGTAGTAAAGGAAGATAAGAGAAAAGATATAAAATCGTAGATTATAGTAATAATAAGAAACATTTATATAGTTAATGCGTGTTTTGTGCTAGACGCTTTATTAACGTACAGTTTATCGCAATGACTATATATATATATATATATATATATATATATATATATATATATATATACATATACAGTTATAGATATAGTTAATTAATCGGTTGGAACGAACAAAATCGAATTTTGTAATATATATATATATATATATATATATATATATATATATATATAATTATTAGACTAGTCTAAGACGGCTGTAAATACGGAAAGGATCCTCTCAGTGTTTAGACTAGTGATGTCGACATGATTCTCTTCCTATATTATATATATACACACACACACACACACACACACACATACATACATACATACACATACATACACACATATACATACACACAAATATAAATCTCTTTCTATATATATATATATATATATATATATATATATATATATATATTTATATATATATATTTATTATTGCGTTGTTCTATTATAATATTTATTATAACGTTAGTTGTAAGGTTTAATGCGCGAAAACGTTATGTTTATTAAAAACGGGACTCGCGACGAGATCTCTGTCTCCGATTTGTAGTTCATATTTCAAAGAGTCAAAGTATAAATTTTCTCATTTTAATCTAGTTCCTCTCTTTTTGTTTCTCTCTTTGTCTCTTTGTCTCTCTCTCTCTTCCTATCACTGTTTCTCTTTCTTTTTCGTGTACTCTCGATGCACATTCTTGATGCATTTTCGATGCATCCTACTCCTACCTTCTTTCTATTCCTTGAGAACATTGACGAGGTCTCAGCGCGAGTCTTTCTTCTTGATGATATTACATAAAACGCAGGGGAAGTCACGAACTGTTTCGGTTTCTACTCGCCCCGATAGATAAAGTAAAGGAATGAAGGAGCAAAATAATGAAAAAAAATAATAGTAAAGAAAAAAGGAAAAAAAAAGAAAAAAGGAAAGGAAAAAATGCAAAAAAAAAAGAAAAGAAAGCAAGATATCTCTTTATATGTCACGTCTTTAAACTACTGTACTTTTTCTATGTCCGCATACTCTAGTTCCTAACGCAATATTTGTACTCTTATACCCTTTGTACTATTTGTACCTTACGAATTGCAATACACTCGTCCGCAATAATATCGTCGTAGATATTTTCATTTAGGAATGAAACATTACCCATTGTCTTGTGCGCCTGTGTGCATGTATGCATCCGTGCATACATGTAGTATGTGTATATGTGTGTAGATATTTAGATAATAGATTATACTTTCTTAAAACGATAAAAAAAGGAATACAATTTGATTCATAATTACATGTTAATCTTAGGATGATGATTCTGATAATTGACGAGGTCTTTGAACCTGGTTGAACGTATTGAAAAATAGAATGCATAGAAAATAGGACAATGTTTACTTAAAATGAATACTTTCAATTCTCTTGGAAATATTTTATATATATATATATATATATATATATATATATGCATTCATACTTTTTACAAAGATAATTACAAAATGATTACAATAACGAGCTAGTGAAGGTAAGATTCTCTTACGTAAATTTACCACGTTTAGCATAATAACAAATAATTTCTTGTTCACGAAATATATTCATATGTGAATATATTGAAATATTATCGACACCGATGATAGAATTCGTAAGGACGAATAAATTTCGATCGCATGCTCGAACTGACCCAAATACTCTCGATTCCATACGAACGAGAGAGTACGTTCGTGATCTGTCGACATTGGGACAGGGCGTTCTTCCAGGGTCCAAGGTCATCCAGTAATCGACCCCCAAAGAGATTCTAATGGAAAGGAAATCGATTCGTAGTCGTGACTTTCTCTTTATAGTGAGAAACGTTCGTTGATATATATATATATATATATATATATATATATATATATATATATTGTCAAAGTTGATGGATATTATTTTTATTTGAAAATTAGATCGTCATATATGGTTATTTTGGATAAAAAGAAAGAATAATTAAAATATTATCTCGATCGTAAATAAATTCCTTCCGAGCGAGGGAACGCCTTCAGAAACGTTTATAAGTAGAAATTCCGTAGTAACAAGGACGATTTAAGATAATCTTGAAAGAGAGACTGAAGGAAACCATTAAGTTTGGATTTGAAAATAACTCTCTGTGTGGTGAATTTACGCGACCGCGATTAACCCCGGCGTAGAATAGACTAAACAATGAACGTGAGATTGGAGGAAAAACAGGAGAAGGAAGAGGAGGAGGAAGTAGGCGTAGTCGTATTGGTAATCGTTATAAAATATAAAACGTGATTCACAGAGACGATTTACAAAACACATACGTACTATAATTGTCCTTCGAAGTTCTTATATGCGATAAAGGTTTGTTGCTATAAATAGTATTACGTGTGAAAGAAAGAGTGAAAATGAGACAATCATCATGGTAGCATATAAACGATTGCTCTCATACACAATGTAAGCAAGTATATTTTTCTAACGGTCTTTCTGTGAGACAGGCTTACTTATATTGCTTGTACGCTTGCATAAGAGAGCGTGCGAACGAAACGACCCTTCGTTCATGTTCGTTAGAGTTATATCTATAGCATATTTATTTCTCTCACTTGTACCTGGTCGATCGCAGGTAGGCCGGTGAGAGTGGGTGTGCACTCTCTTCTGTTATTGCCAAATCCAACCATGGATGATCCTACTTCTCTCAATCTTTACGATCGTTTATATATCGTTTATGAACGTGCGAAGTTCGCGATTTATATCGTCTATTCGCGAAATCGTTAATCGGATTGTATGATTATCGAGTAAATCTGATTGTTATATTCTTTTATCTGATATACGATTAAACTATAAAATCAAAGAGAATCGTATTTTTGATGTGTATATATTATTACTGATACACATTAATGATTAATGTATACATATGTACATAAATATCTATATATATACACAAATATATATAGATGTCTGATATACAGACAGACAGATATATAGATTATTCCAACAAATTCAAAATATTTTCAATAAACAACGATACTAATTTATTTGTCGAGCAAAATGATTAGTTTATATATTAAAAAATTCATGAAAGACTTTAAAGTGATGTAAGATTCAATTTATCGAATTGAGAAGTTTTTTCTTTTCTACTATCAATTGATATACGATTAATCTATAAAATTAAAGAGAATCGTATTTTTGATATATATATATATATATATTGATATGTAAATTGATATATAAATTATTTATTAATGATATATCAATATATATATATATATATATATATATATATGTATGTTTGTATGTGTACATAAATGTGTATACAAGCAGACAGGTAAACATGTCCATTTGAATTATTTCAACAAATTTGTTATTCGACTAATTTGTTCATTGAACAAAATGAATAGTTTATATATAATATTAAAAAACTTTAAATGGACTCTGAAGTGATGTAAGATCCAATTTATTGAATTGGAAAGTTTCGTAATATTTTTCAACGTTTACGTAATAATAATAGAGCCACGATCATCGGAAAGAAACTCAGCTGTATGACAGGTAACACTCGAGATTGACGAGATATAACGAATCTCCCAGTTATACTCTCGCGAGGGAGGATCGGGCAGAGATAAATGGGAAGGGTGGAAGAGGGTGGAAGGAAGGAAAGTACACGGGGAGAATTCGTCCTCTCTCGCTCGTTTAGGTGAATCCGTCGTGAAGCAGATCCGTGGGGCAGTACCCGTAATTATGGACTAAATCCACCCCTCATGGGCGTTGTCAGGGTCGCAACATTCAAAAGAGGGAGAATTTTCGTCGAGTATAAATCGACGTTAACCGTTCCTTGTCATCTTCAAAGCTCCTACGAAATATTTATATTTTATCGATATAAAAGAATTTTTAATTAAATTCGAATTTATATTTAAGAAAATAAAATACAATAACATTATTTAATAAACTGATATAATCGACGATATTATAGAAATTGTTCAATCAATATGATATCGTTGAAAATGATGTCAAATTGACGATGATCGTAGAAATCGTAGAAGTTCTGTTTGTAAAAAAATTAAAAAATTTCACGTTTGATGTCTGTACTATACATACATATACACACACGCACACGTATATATATATATGACAAATAAACTTTCTTCCTTGAAGGACGACGATAAAACATTGACGGCGAACGGGATCGCTCGGGACGCCCACGCTGGCCTTGTCAGGCTCGCCAACAATGTTATTATATGCGTCTAGAAGAGGAAAAAAGAAAAAAAGGAAAGAAAAAATAAAAGAAACAAAAGATAAATAAAAGGAAAAACACGTGTTCGATCATTCAAAATTTTTTATTCGTCGTGTGGGTAGAACATAATGGGCAAGTATTATCGTATAACATTTTAATATCACGGATGTAAGCTTCATTGAGAAATAATCGATCGTCCATTATCGCTCACATCTTTTAATTCCTCTCTCGATGTATTTTTGTCCTTTGTATTTAAATATTTTCTTATTGGTATAAAAATATTTTATTTGGTAAGTAACTGATTGTGGAGAAGTGGGAGGGGGAAAGTGAGGAGAGAAAGAAAAAGAAAAAAAACACAGACGAACGAACAAATGAAGAAACAAACAATGCTTGTAAACGTGTTACACGTGGAGAATTCCAACAAACCAGAATTCTTTTCAAAGGAATTTATTCAGACAGGAAGAGAATGCAGTATACGTATACATTATGCATAATATTGGGCTTAACGTTACGTAGTCGGCTGAGTGAGTGATTGTGTGTATATATATATACATACATATATACATATATACATATATATATATATATATATATATATATATATATATATATATATATATATATAATATACAGACAGAAAGAGGAGAGGGAGAGAGAAAGAGAGAGAAAGGAGGAAGCTATAGGTAATGTATAGAGAAACAGAGCGAGTGAGATAGAAAGATAAAGAGAGAGAGAGAGAACCGTATCGCAGGGTTACGTATTGATCGTCTTTCCCCGATGCATGGGGGTGGCTTCTCGCAGCAACCAACCCCATAACCAACGGGAGCGCCATTACAGCGCCATGGATCGCACGGGGTTGATGCGTTGGTGGCGACGTAACTTCTGAGGCCTTGGCAGGGGTGTAGGGACGAGCGAGAGGGAGTCTACAAACGAATAAGAGAATGTGTGTGTGTATGTGTGAGAAAGAGAGACTGAACAGAGAGACAGAGACAGAGACAGAGAGAGAAAGAGATAGATAGATAGAGAGAGAGAGAGAGAGAGAGAGAGAGAGAGAGAGAGAGAGAGAGAGAGAGAGAGATGGATAGATGCTTCGAAGGGAGGGAGGTGGATGGAAAAAAGGGGGAGTTGAGGGAGCGACTATGCACGTAGCCAGCCGCGTTATAGAACATTATACAGACAGAAAGCTCTGTGTGCTCCGTGGCGAAGCTTCCGGGCAAGAGCGCAAGCTCCGTACTACTTGTTGTTTACATCCGTCCACGACGCGACATACCACGCACAAAGAAAACGAGCGTGTTCTAGGAACGCGCGTGGATCGCGTTCTCTCTCTTGAAAAAAAGAGAGAGAGAGAGAGAGAGGAAAAAGAAAGAGAGAGAAAGGGAGAGATAATAGAAACGAAGAGGAAGATAGATTGTCACTTTCGTTGCTTGCTTCCTTATTTATTGGCTTCCTTTTTTTGAGCAAAGTGAAAGAAAGACAGAAAGACAGAGACAAAAAGAGAAAAAGAGAAAGAGAGAAAGCGGAATTATTTTTGTTTCGAGGTCGTTTCTCAAATAGGAACGTTCGAAAGGACCATCATCAACCAGACCATCCGTCGACTTGCCCATGGCAAGCGTCTGCATCGTTTAATGGGCGCGTGAGTATTGACATTATCTTATTATTATCATTTTGTTGTTTATCGCAATTCTGATTTCTTTCTTTCTTTTTTCTTTCTTTCTTTTTTCTTTTTCTTTTCTTGAAATTTATCATCGTCCTTTCTTTTTCTTTTTTCGTAATTGTAAAACTTAAGTTCTGAATGTTTTCTCGTTCCCGCACTTTCTTCCATTGCGTACATTATTTTTTTTAGTACTGTTTTTGCTTTCTCCCTTTTTTCTTTTCTTTTTCTTTTTCTTTTCTATTCTCACGAACGCGTACATCTCATCGATTTTTAACGTAGGTACACGTGTTAAACGAATTTTTTTTCGAGTATTTATTCAACAGTGAAGCGATGTAAACGATTTTTTGTTCAGTACTCATGTTAAAAAGAGAGAGAGAGAGAGAGAGAGAGAGAGAGAGAGAGAGCGAGGGGAGAGAAAGAGAGAGAGAGAGAGAGAGAGAGAGAGAGAGGGAGAGAAGATGATTAGGGGAGATTACGTTTTTATTTTCGCGCCGTGTCGTCCTTCTTCTGTAACGTATTTCGATAAATTTTCCCGCCTTTCTATAAGATGACGCGCACTATTTGCAATGTATTAGAAATCGATCGATTAAAAAAGTATTTCCGATTTCTCTTTCTTTTATGACACGAAGGTAAGGCAGAGACGGGAGTTATCTTCTCTCTCTCTCTCTCTTTCTCTTTCGCTCTCTCTCGCTCTCTCCTTCTTCTCTGTATCTTTCTATTTCTTTCTTTTACTTTCTTACACTCTTTCTTTCTCGTTTTGTCCATTCTATCTCGTACGTTTTTTAAAACGATCGTCGCCAATTGAAGAATTCTTGGTTTGGCTCTCGATCAATTTAGCATTATCTCGTATAAAAAATAGATAAAGAAAAATAAAAAAAAAAAAAGAGTAAATAACTCGATCACGGGATCTCTTCTTTCTTTTTCTTCTTATTATTATTGTTATTGTTATTGTAATAATAATAATAATAATAATAATAATAATAATAATAATAATAATAGTAATAATAATAATAATAATAATAATAATAATAATAATAATAATAATAATAATAATAATAAGAACAACAACAACAACAACAACAACAACAACAACAACAATAATAATAATAATAATAATAATAATAATAATTATTATTATTATTATTATTATTATTATTATTATTTTGTAACGTTTAGTGGTCAGTGACTTTCCGGAGAAACGATTTCTATAGAACCCTCCTTATCGATTTTCAAGTTGGTCGCGTGTATCACACGCATCGTCAGTGGCCATAATAAGCGGGCAATATTATTATGGCAAGTTCGATCACCTCATGTTGTAACATTTTAGAGAGAAAGAAAGAGAGACAGAAAGAAAGAGACAAAGAGAAAGAGAGGAAAAGAAAGAGAGAGATAGAGAGAGAGAGAGAGAGAGAGAGAGAGAGAGAGAGAGAGATAGAGAGCGAGGAAACATGTTTCTCATCGATTGAAAGTTTGTTCGAACTAGAATTTCGACGTTTCAACGATTGAATTAATTAACTATGTTACATTTAGATCTTTCGAATGTCACATAGAAATCATATCGATTAAGAATATCCAACGAAGAAATATTAGCCATCTTGTTTCTTATTTTTTGTAAAAAAACCTTGAACTTATCACGCAACAGCGTTTTGCGTCGCGACTTAAAAATTGAGATTAAGGTCGAAAAAAAATAAAAGTTCGCGTTCTGATCGTTTTTATGTATCTACATGCATACCATACACACACATACACATATATATATACATTTATATCAGAGAATGTCCCAACTGGGTTCACCAAAGCATGACATTGAACCGAAATGGAAGTTGACCATGAAGAGGGAAGAAAAAGGGAAGCTTGTCCGGCCTCGTAAACCTTTTTATTTTGCCTTCTTTCTTTCTTTCTTTCTTTCTCTCTTTCTCTATCTTTTTCTCTTTCTCTATTTAACGTACACAAGTACACATATATCTCTTTTGCATCTCTTCCCGTAACCTAATGGCGAAGAAAGACGCACCGACACGCCGAACTTCAAAGAACAAAGATTCGGTGTTTGAAGTCCCTTAGGAAGCCGGAACTATTTTGCTTTCGCTTCTTCTTTGTTCGTGCTCACGTCTCAATTCAAGCGAAAACGTTCTTGAAAATAACGATAGGGTGAGAATATATATTATATGTGTGTGTGTATGGAGAGAGAGGAAGAGAAGAAAGAAGGGAAGATTAATAACTTTAATCGTAAAAAATTTTTTTGGTCAGAATTAATATATTTTTTCAATCCAAGATTTGAATTTCGCGGGATCACGTGCCCCCCGGCGGAGCAATAACAGTTAGTTCACGTATAAAATTCCATTAAACGATAAAGATAATACGAATGAGATATACAGGGGAGATGAGTTACGGAATCAAGATCGGGAATGTGTTAGTCACACCTTTCTACGAACGTCGAGTTACAGATATTCGAGAAGCGAATGGCTAAGAGAAAGGATTACGTGCACAGGAAGGTGGTGTCGCGAATAACCATCGCACGCAAGGTACTTACACGATTATTCGCGCACGAATCGTCGTACGTGTCGTATCTCGTACTTTTCCTTCATAATTGTCTATATATTTAATTTCGTCATTTTGCGATATTTAATTAAAGAATTAGCACAGATACTTTCAATCGATGTTTATTTAACCGTTAAGTAATATTAATTAAATCGAACGTGAAGTGCGCCGAGGAAGTGAACTACTTTCGACTTATCGTCGTCATTGTTCTCCTGTCTCTCTCTCTCTCTCTCTCTCTTTTATTCTCTCTTTTTTGTTCTCCGTGAAAAAATTAAAATTACCTCGACGAACGCGATGGAGGTAAGAAATCGAGCGATGTGAGTGTACACAAACAAGTTATTAGATAGTTATGTATATCGTTCATTTGTATTTCTAACTTTTTGTTCGAATTGTGTGTATATATTTCCTTCGTGTTCTTCTTTTTCTTTTTGTATATGTATAGATGTGTGTGTATGTGTGTGTGTGTAGGAAGAAAAACATGGGCGATAATACGTAAGTGTCCATTGTAAATCTGGATAATGGATCGAGCGACGTCCTTCGTTGAACGATCATCTGCTCTCAGTTGGCAACGCAGAAAGTTGTAACGTCGTTGTCTTGTAACGAAAAATCATTACTGTTTCTCTTTTCTTCCTTTTCTCTTTTCTTTTTGTTTTTTTTCCTTTCCTTTACAAAAATCCATAGAACAAAGTAGTTTTCTTCTATACGTTTTCTTTTTTAATTCGATTTTATATCGTCTAATTTTATAACAATTTTACAACGATCAATTTTCTTTTTCTTTTTTCGTTCACAGAACGTTTCGAGAACGCATATATTTTCCATTTTATTTCAGATAATATCTTCTCGCAAGGTACATAGATAATAATTGGTTGGATTAGTGAAATATGAAAATAATTAGGATATCCTTTATGCGATAACGGTAACAAAGTGAAAATACGCGCTAATGCATCCATACTAAATTACTGTTCGTTTTTATATTGCAATAACACGAAAAGCGATATTAAAAAATATTTACTCGGTATACTAGTCCATAATTAAAATACTAATTAATTGAACATGATTATATTAGATACTTACGTAGTAACTTATTTTCTAAGTGATATTTAAAAATTAAAAAAAAAGAAAAAGTCAATGGAACATAATTATTTAGATAACTAGGTATTAAAATATATTACTAATACTAAATAAAAACAAGAATTAACTAAACATAATTCTAAGTGACATTTATATAACAAAATAAAAAAACAGAAAAAGAAAAAATCGACGATGAACTAAGAATCGAAAGATAAAACAAAAAATAGGTAACTATCGAATCGTAATTATCAATCGAAGTATCGGAACGCAAAATTGATCTCTCTTTCTCTATCCCCCTTTTTTCGAATTTACGACGCGTCTTTCTCTCTCTCTCTCTCTCTCTTTGTAGTATGATGGCCGGTCGATGGCGCGACGGTGGCCGTCGCGACGCCGGCGCCGCTGGGGACGCTCACAGGTGGTCGCCACGCAGTCTGGCCGTGTTTCGTGTGCCGGCTGCCGCGGCAGCACACCTCGAGCAGCCGAGTAGCCGTTTTTCGAGGTCCCCGACCGGCACATCGAATCGATCCGCAGCCACACTTCCGACTTCAGTTTGTTGTGACGCCAAGTGCAATCCCAGGGAGAAGCTTTAACCTCTCTACCACCCTTATAACTCTCATTCTTTTTCTCTTTCTCTCTCTCTCTCTCCCTCTCTCTCTTTCTCTCTCATTTTTTCTCACTCTTTTACTCTTTTAGGTGCGTGTCCATTGTGAATGTGTATATGTGTATATAGGTGTGTATGTGTATACGAGTGTGAGTGCGAACGTTTTACTCCCTTCCCACTCTCTCGTAATTCTACTACTACGCGCGAACCTTTAGTCACCTCATTTCTATGACCTTTTCTACCGGTTTTCTACTGTCTTCATCTCTTACTCCTTCTCTCTTTTGTTCAAGCTTCTCCTTTTAATCTTTCTTCTTCTTTGTCTATTTCTTCTTCTTAGTTTTTTGTCTCTCGATACTTTAAATGTTCGATAATAAGCAATCGTTCGTATCAAAATATCAACGAGATTAGAAATATCATCGAGTACATGTGAACGAGTGTCGTGATGTGATTTCGTTCGTTTCAAACGAAAGTGTACCTTCGAGATATACGCTCTGGGGTGAGCTTTTGATAAACGATAAGCAAAATAGAAATGTCGTATCGTAACTATTGTCATCGTGCCATTTTGTGTTTCAAATACGTTTAAATTCAGATTATTAATGTTATATTAATATTTCTTTTTGTTTATTCTATTTTGTATCTATCTCCCTCTTTTTACCCTCTCTTTCTATTTCATTGATCGTTAATTTGGACCGTAAAGAAATAGACAATCGATCTTTCAACGATCAAAGCTATCTAACCAACATATTCGAGTTCTACCTTATCGTCATTCGTTGTAGGCGTTGTACAAGAATAGCTGGTAGAAAATAGTGGAAAAGAAGTTCTCTCTCTCTCTCTCTCTCTCTCTCTCTATATATATATATATATATATATATATATATATATATTCGTCGGACAACGTCGACGTCCTTGCAAGTGTCGTTCGTTCGTCTATCGGTCGCGTGCGCGCGTGCGCTTTCCACTCCGGTACGTGTTGCTCCGGTGACATAATGTAACCTACATTCGGTACGAGCATTACGCTTCCTGGTTAATTAGGAAGGAGTCCTTTGTTACAACTAATAGCTCGCTGCACGATATCCCGAGAACCTTTTGTCGTGCTAACACACACGTATCTACGTACTTACTTACGTGCTTTCGTACGCGAGTGCACATGAACGTCGTTTACGCGTTTAAAATACGCGACGAAATTCAATAAGAATGGGAAATGATTGATTTTTTAATTTGAACAATAATAACAAGAACAATAACAACAACAACAACAACAACAACAACAACAACAACAACAATAATAATAATAATAATAAAAGACAAAAGGGGAAGAAGAAAAAGAAGAAAAAAGGAATTAACCAGTAAATAACGATATTAATATATCCGAGTGAATTATATACGTATACATAAATATTTAAAAACAATGTTTGAAAGTTCAGCCGTTCGAAATGGTCTGCCGGCAAGGTTATTGATCGCAAGAGTTAGCACACTTTCGAGCTCGCGGCCTTCCCTGAAAATTATAACACGAGATTCCACGTTCCGCGGGAAAATCTATGAAGGTATGTGGACCGAAAAGAAAAAGGAGGAGGAAGAGGAGGGGAATAAGGAGAAGGAGAAATATTACTCGGTGAAAATATAAAAGTAGATTGATGATGAAGGAGAAGTTTATTTCGTTCGTCAGAACGAGAAGAGAGAAAAAGAGCAAGAGTTAGAGAAATAGAAATAAAGAAAGAAAGAAAGACAAAGAGAGAACTGTTGTTAAGCTGAGATTATATCGGTGGATTGCGTCGCGATTTGATCGATCGATGAAAAAGAATGAGAAAGAGAGAGAGAGAGAGAGAGAGAGAGAGAGAGAGATAAAGATTGGTAGAATATTGTGAAGAAACGACAATAGCATTTCTCTTTTCATTCTTTTAAACTTTTATCGGTTCTCTCTTCGTTGTTTGGTGGTCTACCTAAACGTGAATCTATTATCGCGCGCGTGGACCTTTCGATCGATTCGCTTTTCCTCTTTTGCTCTCTACTCGGATTGTCAGCGCCAGAAGAAAGAAAGGGAGAAAGACAGGCAGATAGACGGAGACAGAGAGGGAAAGAGGGAGAGAGGGAGAGAGAGAGAAAGAGTCTGATTCTGCTTCCGATCAAACAAACGAGCCCAACGAATGAACGAACGTCGAGGTGAATTGAGAAGGAAGAAGAAAAGGGAGAAATAATCCGAATTTGTCGAGCGAGCTCACACGTGTGACATCAACATGGTTTCCCTTGTGTCGTCGTCGTCGTCGTTTCGTCGTCGCGGTCTCGTGCGTGCGCACGAGCGCACGAGCGAGCGAACATGTCGTACACGCGAATAGAAACAAGGATGAAGCGGGATGGATGGGGTGGTAGGTGGGAGGGGGAGGCATGGTAGAAGAAGAAGAAAAAAGAGGAAGAGAGAAAGAAAAAAGGGGGGAATCATCGAAAGCAGAAGAGAGAGAGAGAGAGAGAGAGAGAGAGAGAAATATCCACCTCGCCTGGTACATACGTGGATTCGTGATTAAAGCCGTTGTCGCCGACGAACGCGCGGATTTCTAAATATATAGGAAGGGAGCTTGCACGCGAGAGCTCGCAGGGAGCTTCCAGTGGGTAAAGCGACTGCTTACGGATAGGTCGGTTATCTTCTCTTTCTTTCTCTATCTTTATCTCTATCTCTCTCTCCCTCTCTCTATCTCCATCTTCATCTCTTTTTCTCTCTCTCTATCTCTCTCTGGCTCTGCCTCTCTTTTTGTCTCTCACTCTCTCTCTCTCTCTCTCTCTCATTGTAGAATATCCTTTTTATTTATTTCTTCTTGTTCTTTTATTCGTGTTATCGTTCCTATTCTTCTTCTTGTTCTTAGTCTTCTCTCGTCTTTTTTTTTATTATTCTATCTTTTGTATTTTGTATTTTTATCTTTATTTTTTTTATTTCTTTCCCTTTATATTTTTGTAAATCGTATCGATTTAATCCAGTTGCAATTTGAAAGAACGAACTTCGCCGATTGTCAATCTCGTCTACGGTAGTATTATAGTTCCGAGAGGGATCGAGTTTTCTCACGGTAGAACGTAGGTAGACATCTCTTCCGTGTTGTTTCTTTTCACCGTAGCCTGGGGCCGACCGGAAGATCAAAAACACGTAGTAGACACGAGAAGGATAGTTATGGCGAAAAAGGAGAGTAGTAAAAGGAAGGTGAAAGAAAGTGTAGGTGGAGGAAGAAGGAGGAAGAGGAGGTGAAGATGGTGATGGTGGTAGTGGTGACGGCTGTCTTCTTCGTTAGTTCAATGAACATGACATGACGACGAAACGACGACGTTAATGCACACGAAGGATGGACGGATGGAGCACGTGACGCGCGTTGGAGCGGGCCGTGCCGATCGTAGCGCCATGTTTGGCGATCACCGGTATGGGGAGAGAGTATGGAACGAGTCGACAGCGATGAGTCTCTTCCTTCGGTCTCCAGTAACAAACCGATCGCCTTTCGATCGTTCGTCTTTACCGATCCGCTCGCTCGCTCGCTCGCTCGCTCGTTCGTTCGTTCGTTCGTTCGTTCGTCCGTTTGTTCACGTTCGATCGATCGACCGACCTGACTCGATCGATCGATCGACTGACCGCCCGCCCGCCCGATCCGTACCGATCGATCGCACGGATTTTCATCGCGATATACAGTTTTATCTTTTTCTCTCTCTCTTTTTCTCGATAATTTGAATTTGCAATCAATTTTTCAAGGACATTTTGCGATAATTATTTAGAGTTTACTATCAATTAAATAGTCTTTTATGTTAGATATTATAAGCAATGCGATGGGTGATTCGGTGACTACGGCGAGTACGTAAGACGAAAAAATCATTGGAAATATTTTCCTTATCGAAATAATCTCATCATCGGAGAATGTATTTTCTTTTCTTCGTTCCATTCTGATTTCTTGTTATTTACGAAAAAAATATTGTATATAGATACGCATACATAAGTGATAAAAGGATATTTGTTGCTCATTGTAAACGATTCTTTCATGTTATAAAGATACTTTAGTGTCGATCGTTTGATAGGAATGACAAGATAGGATCAATCTCCTTCTCCTCCTTTTCACCTTCTCTTTCTTTACTTTAAGATTCTTCACAAAACGAGGCAAGAATTTCGCGTATCTTGATATCAATATATATACATATACATATATACATACATACATACACTCAGTATCATACATACACACAGTGTACATACATACACACATATACGATCGTTCGTAATACGATCTCGATCGCATTGGCCGAGTTTTGACGTATTTCACAGAATCTCTCAGGGTTGTCACGAAGTAATTTAAGTGCCGTATATATCGCAACCATCATCGACGCAATTTCGAATCGTATATCATTTCACTATCGAACGGAGGATTGTCTATCTTTATTATACAAGCG
>NC_066590.1:9342500-9352500 GCF_905475345.1 Vespula vulgaris | reverse complement strand
TCGTTTGTTCGTTCTCGACACGAGTATCCGAGAAAGATAGGGAAAGAGAGAAAGAGAAAGAGAGAGACAGAGAGAGAGAGACAGAGAGAGAGAGAGAGAGAGAGAGAGAGAGGGAGATAGAGAGTGTATATTAGGTGTGTGTTCTCGTTGTCGTCATCATTATCATCGTCGTCGTCGTCGTCGTCGTCGTTGTCGTCATCATCATCATCGTCGTCGTCGTCGTCGCCGTCGTCGATCATTCGAGCGAGAGAGTGTGCTTGATCCTTCCAGGTTGTTGAGAGAGGTTCGGTCGTGCGCACGGGATTTTCCATTAGCTCGTTCGACCAAGTGCGCGGGATCAGAGAGACACTTTCGTGATAGTCCTTTCTCTTTCGTTTACCGATCCTCTTCTCTCTCTTTCTCTCTCTCGCTCTCTCATTTTTTCTTTCTTTCTCATTCTCTCTCCCTCTCCCTCTCTCTCTTTTCATCTTCTTTCTCTTTTTTTTGTCACCAACCCGCTCGTTCGTTTAACCATCCTCATCGTCGGTAGTCGAAGAGAAGACGGATTCGTTGGCTTCCAGGCTACCTGCAAATCCCTCTTTCTATTCACCCTCCTCCCATAGAGACCTCATCTCTGTATGCGCGAAAGGGTTCGTTCGGAGTATCTCTCGTATCTTTCAGACTCTCGCACCGACTCTCGTCGTCTCGCCTCCTACGCGTAGTTCCTCGGTTCACCGCAAATTATTTATTTTCTTTGTCCTTACATACACTGTCTACCCCTCTAATTCTCTCCTCCCTCTCCTTCAATCAACGCTCGCAATTTTTTCTTTGACTCAAAAAGTATTTTTTGATAAAGTTTATAATACTTCTTTTTATTTTTTTTCTTCCTTTCTTCGATTTTATTTCTTTCTTTTATTTTTATTTCATACGAAACGATAGAATATTTTTATCGAATTTATATAACGTATAATATTTTCCTTCATCTTTAAATATCTTCGAATATCGAGGCGTTCACCAAAATGGCGGCCTAATCATTCTCAATCGTTCGATCACCTTACATATTCCTTTCTTTCTTTTCTTTTCTTTCTATTTTTCTCTCTATCTTTCCTATCTATATAGGAAAGAAATATATATATATATATATATATATATATATATATATTATATACATATATCATATACATATATATGTGTATATATATATTTATATAGATCAACTTTATTGCTCCTTCTTATTTCCGACTCTAAAAGAACGAAAAAACGTACGGACGTCTTTTAAAAATCGTTTACGATACGCGATAAATAGATAAGAAGGCAATTCACACGATGGACGGTGGTGGAGATTGTAAAGTCGCCACCGTGGAGGTTGAGGCGGCAGCCGCGGGTGACAACACGGCAACTCTTCCGGTCACGAGGCCTCTAAATCCGCAAAATTCGCCGCCTAACGCGCAGGACAACGCAGAGAAGAACAACGCGGCAAATAAAGAAATGGAGCTGAAGAACGTACGATCTACGCCAGCGAAAAAGTAAGAAATATTTCGTGAAGAATGATGACGAAGGGAAGTAGTAGGAAAAGGAGAAGGTGGATGGTGATAAGGAGCAGGAGTAAGAGTAGGAAGAAAATAAATAGGGAGGGGGAGTTGGAGGAGGTAGGTTATATAAAATGTCAATTAGACCAATAAAACTGCGGGGCTAAATCTTTTTCGAATGCATTAGAAATCTTTTTGTTTTTCGTGTTTTTTTCAATTGTAAAAGGATTAAGTTACTATATTAAGTTACTATACTAAATTAAATTTACTATATTTATTTGTGTTATTCTATATATATATATAGACACACAGAGAGAGAGAGAGAGAGAGAGAGAGAGATAAATAAGTAGATAAATAGAGATAGAAAGAGAGAGAGGGAGAGAGAGAGAGAGAGAGAGAGATAAGCACAAATAATAGAATGTAAAATAATTGAAAAACCTCAGCGTTCCTTTGAGGAAACGTGGCATGCAAAATAGATCTTAGGAAAGCTTCTGAAAACGTATGGTAGTTACTGAACAGGGGTGGAAGGGGAGTAGAATCTTCTTGTTTTTATTCAGCGTTTCTATTTATGACGTTGGTAGGTACATACTTCGTTAGCTCGTCGTACGGAATGTATGTAAGACCTATGTAGATACTTATACATATACATAGTTGCGCGTACGTGCGCCTACTTACATATATACGACATAACGGAGAACGTGGACTAACGCATACGTTTATACGTAACCGAGAAGAAGTATGCTCTCGTGCACGTAGAAGGAACCACCCTACCTCGAGGGAAACAACCGACCGAGCGTGACAAAGGAGGATAGAAAACGAGAGAGAGAGAGAGAGAGAGAGAGAGAGAGAGAGAGAGAGAGAGTATATTGTTAGGAAAACTTATCTATTTTTAAGATGCAAAAACTAAAATTTTGCATAATAAAAATAAAGAAAGAAGAATTGAAATCAAAATTTTGTCTCTTGATACTGTAAATTTTGTGTATCGGGCATAAATAGGGCGTGTTATCTCTCTTTTTTTTCTCTTTATCTATCTATTTATCTCTCTATCTATCTTTCTCGTTCTTTTTTGTACTTTTCTCAGTGACTGTACGTCGTAGAGAATTCGTTTGAAATTCCAACGAGTCGGGTTTCGTCGGTAGGATGCAAGGAAAACGAAACAACTCTCTCTCTATCTCTCTTTCTTTCTCTTTCTTTCTTTAACCGAGAATCCGAAAGTATTTTATCTCGTCACATATGTAGATCGGTAGCACATAGAGCGTGACACTCGTGTTAAGCATGTACGCTTTCTGCGGCGTAGGAACGGCTTCTCGAATTACTCTCGTATTCGCAATTGCATTAACGGTGGTCTACGAGTCTTAGCTTCTCCAGCAGTCTAGACGTGTACTACGAAACGACGAGAGTTGTTTGGTGCCTTCGTTGGTTTACAGACTTGAATCTCATCATCTCGTTTACAAACAATCTATAATAAGTTAGCCGTATATTTCATCGCTTAAGAGTTTCGTTACAAGCATTCGCGTATTATTACAAAAGGTAAGGAAGGAGGGAAGGAAGAAAAAGAAGAAAAAAAAGAAAAGGAAGTGGGAAGACTTTCGAAGAGTCGAATTTCACTTTGGGTGATTTTTTTGGATTAAAACACGCACAAAAAGTCGTTAAGAGGAAAAGGAGGAGAACTAGCGCGGAGATCGTTGATATTCAAAGAATTGAAAGAAAGAGAGAGAGAGAGAGAGAGAGAAAAGGGGTAGAAAACGACGATCGAAGGGTAGAAATTTTGTGAGGGACAAAGATACGTGGCGAGGGTGAGTCGAGAGGACTGGAGGGAGAGAAAGAGAAGAGAAGGAGAGAGAGAGAGAGAGAGAATAGAGGAGAACCAGGAGCTGAAAGTAGGTACTTCGAAATATCGACCGGCAGCCTGGACCACTCCGAGTCCGTGCTATACCCCACTGTTTCCACTTCCTAGCGTTTTCCTCGTTCACGAGTGGTAAAAAGGCTGTGTGCTGTTGCTGATACTGCTGCTGCTGTTGTTGCTGCTACTGCTACTACTACTGCTATTGCTGCTCATCGAGCTATCAACTGTTTTCCTTTTTTGTTTCTTTCTTTTTTTCTTTTTTTTTGTTTTCTTTCCTTTTTTAAGACAAATAAAGAAAGAGGGGACGGTTATTATCGTTTCTTTATGTCGATATTGATCCTTGTTTTTTATACGCAATACAATCGACAGAGACAATCATGAAGAAAATCTCGTTATAGAGGTATAAATAAAAAGAGATATTGTTGTTAATAAAAGAAAGAAGAAAAAAAGAAAAAAAAAAGAAACGATGGAACTTTTAATAGATCGGATATTTTCTTTTATAAAACATTATTAATACCGAATGTTAAAAGCTATTGAAATACGTATTGTATTTTTAATTTAAAAGAAAAAAGAAAAAGAAACAAAAAAAAGAAAAAAGAACATCGTAAAGGTTAATGCTTTATTAATACGTGACACGGCTATACTTTGAACGGTGTCTCTCTTCCTTCTCTATCTATTGCGATAGCCATCGAGTAAAAAGTGTCTGTGTCGAGTGTACGAGCTCGTGCGGAACACAATAAGGTCTGCGCCTCAACCCCTGAAATGCCACGGGGACAAAGGGTGGTTAAGCCCTTCTCTGGTCGAAGATGCACACCATACGACGTCGAGACTTTGCGGCCTTAAGTAGACGCGTCGAAAGTTCGTTGCAGTCGTACTTTCGTCGATTATATCGATAAACGGATTAGAAAAGAGAACAAAGAGGAATTTTCGCGAGAGGAGAAAAAGAAGAAAAAAAAGAAGAGGAGGAATAAGATAGAAGAAAAAAAAGAAAAAAAGAAGAGGAGGAATAAGATAGAAGAAAAAAAAGAAAAAAAGAAGAAGAACGAAACGATTTTCTATTCATCATTTTTAATTACTACACACTTTGAATAAGGATTCTACGATACGACGAAGAAATCATTTTTTAACAGCGAAAAAGAAAAAAAAAGAAAAAAGGAACGGTGAAGTGTCGTCTTTTCTTTAAAACGTGAGAAAAAAGGAAAAAAAGATACCAGAAAAACAAAATAATTAATAAATCGATTGTTATCATGGAAGTCGAGATCGTTCCACTTGTTGAAAACAATACGGCTAATGGTACAAGTTCGGTGCAGGCAGTGAACAGTAGAGTGCAGATTATCAAAAAGAAACGGTAAAGTGACTTATTCCGAGAGATTAACGAAACATTATATAATATCATTATATCAGCTTGTAAACACTGTGATACGCAATAAGGGTGTTCCTTTCTTTATTTAGAAAATCTAATTTTATACGTTAGGTGCGGTGTTCGTTCAGAGAAGCTTATACCAGACGCTGAGATTCTATTTTTTTTTCTTTTTTTTTCCTGCTTTGAGAGTTCGTGTACCCATAGCTATTTCTCAAAACATTTTTTTTCACTATTTCTCTCTCTCTTTCTATTTTTGATTCTCTCTATTTTTCTAATTATCACTTTTTCGTGCTTCAGAACGTCGCTCTTCATCATCATGAGCTTCATTTATGCGAAGTTATTGGTCGTGGTGTGCATCGCTTATGTTATAAGCGAGGTGGTAACGCACAAATTGCCGCTCTACTATTATGAAGGATTTTTCACGTATCTCTACGGTGCGAGCATACTCTTCCTTCTCTACGTGTTCTGCTTCCTTCTTCAAGAGAGCGCCTGCTGTGCGCGCGGCAGTGATACACCGCCACCACCACCGAGACCACCTAAACCACCGAAGGAGCAGAAGGACAAGAAGGACAAGAAGGATAAGGATCAGAAAGCTGCAAAGAACAAGAAGGATTTTCAGGTTAATTTATTTTTCAATAGGAGTTCATACATTAGAGCCGAAAAGACTCGCGGCTATCGAATTAATTACTCGCGACTTGTCTCTCGCGAAGGATAGAAAGAAACAGATTGAAAGAGAGAGAGAGAGAGAGAGAGAGAGAGAGAGAGAGAGAGAGAGAGAGACTAAGACTTCTTTTAACGAGCTTGCCTATTTATCTTCGTACGTACATTGAGAAGAGACCGTTTTTTTTCTTTCTTTCTTTTATTTTTTTTCTTTTTCTTTTCTTTTTCTTCTCTTTCCTCTTTGCTAAGAGCCTGCCGTATTTAATATTCATAAACTCTTTTAACTCTTTTGTTAATGCGAAACGTCTAGAGAGGAGATTTTTATATTTAAAGTACTAGTTGTTCCATTTTCTTTTACCGAACAACCGATTCTACGTAAGTATAATACTTGGTACTTACGTATGTAGGTATGTAAGTAAATTTGATCGTATTTCGCAGGCATTCGTATTTCTAATTTTTCGAAGTAATTTACGAATATTTGATTGTAGTTTAAACATGAGAAATCAAGGTGGAACGTGCAATGGAAGATCGTTCGGAAAGTTATCGAGATCGATGTAATTGAATTGCACTCTTGTCAAAAAGAAACACGTTGTCTATCTTTCTTTTCTGTTTTATGTACATATACGTATGTACGTATGTGCATATATATATATTTTTTTTATTTTTCTCTCTCTTTTTTGTTCTTCCTTTCTCATATCGATTTTCCGTCAACGTAAACTCTTTCGCTCATTCTCTCTTTCTAAAGAATTGCATTCTGACTTGAGAAAATTTTCATCTGCAGGATGCTGCAGACGTGGAAGCTGGCGTTGCAACGCGTGCATTACGAAAACGAAAAACTTCTCAGAATGATCACAGTCATGGAAGTTTTTTTCTTCGAATCGGTGCCATAGGTAAAAAAGAACAAAAAAGAACAAAAAAATGAATATCATTTTCTTATCAATTAACAAATTGTTGTTATTAATTTTCTTTATCACAACGTGTTGTTGGCCGTTAGCATTCGGTTTGGGTACAATGATCTACAACGGATTGGAATTCGGAGCATTCTTTGAGGTACCACCGACTTCGCCCTGTTATCAAATACTTCAGGGTGTTAATCCCGTTCTTCAAATGATCTTCACGTTCATGCAGATGTACTTCATCTTTATGAATTCCAGGGTAAGTAAGGATAAAAAGTGCGAGTTACGTATATATTCGATATTTTAATGACGATGTGTTTTCATTCCTATTTTTTGTTCTTCCTTTTTTGTCTCTCTTTTTTTTCTTTTTTTTTTTAACCAGTTAAACATTCATCGATTCAAAGTAGTTGCACGATTCGGTTTGATGCACGTCGTCGCGACAAATCTTTGCGTTTGGATACGAACGTTGGTACTTGAGAGCCTCAAGGAGATCACTCAGTATCATCAACGATTGGGACAAGAGGAGGCCGGAATTTTAGGTAATATTTGTGCCAATCTCTCAACACGTTAAGAAATAATCATGCCGAATTCTAAACCCGTATCGTGTTATGCGTAGAGAGTATAAAACAACACTCGTTGAGAAACGCTGGAGCGATCTTAGGTACAGAACCTAGGGACATGGCCCAGTTACGGGATGTGCCGTTGCACTCAATTATAAAAACAACGTCAGTAGCTTCGACCTTGATACCAACAACGGCAGAATCTCTTACCCGAGCGATGAGAACCACTGTCAAAGCAATCCCAAGAGTAGCGACTACTTTATCTACGGCAGCCTCTACGGCTTTCATGACCTCACCAACTACGACCCAGAATATTACAGCTACCACGACCACAACGACAACGTTTTTGCCCAATTTGACGACTACGGCCGCTACTACGTTATCCACTTTGTTGACTACTTTGACTACGAGAAGCACTACCACCGAAAGAACGACTACACCGAGTACAACGCCTTCTACTACTACACCGACGACTACGACCACGACTACTACAACAACGACTACACCAGCTTCTATTTTATCGAATGCTTTCGGCGATCTCTTTGATTCATTTCAAGCTGACACCAAAGATCAGGTCGGTATAATAAGTTATTATAAAAAGTTAAATTGCGAATATTTGCGATGTTTAAATGTAAAAAATCCCCATTTCGTTTCGTTTAGGTACACGAAGTATTTTACGTTAGCAATGCGACGAACACAAGCGATTACTGGGGCCAGAATCTTGGCTTTTATGCGGAAGCTTTGACGGAGGATGGCACGTTAACAAACTCCTGTGGTCGCGTCAACATCATGGGTACTATCGTCCAAGACGCAGCACCCTACTTATTCCCCTTCATTATCGAGTACAGCCTGATCGGCGCTGCTGTGATATACGTCATGTGGAAACACATCGGTAGACACCCGCGTTGGCCTCATCAAGCGGAAGCCGATCTCGAGCGTCGTCTGGAAGTCATGCTTTCGAGAAGGGCTGTAGCCCTGGCACATGCAGGTAATCGATTATAATTTATTCCAAGCGCTCTTTTCTTCTACTTCTACTTCTTGCCAAAAGGAGATTGTCGAGCTCATAATAACGAGATCGATGTTATGTCTCCGTCGAGCATGCTTTAAACGTGAAAAAAAGTAAATAAATAAAATAAAGAAAAACACAAAAGACAAAAAAACAAACACCCATATATAGGACACGCCAGAGTGGATTGCGTCGGGGCAAGCAAGGGTCTATTCTTTGGTCTGCTGCTACTGGTCGGTTCGTTGATCTGTCTGATACTCTTCTTCGTCCTGATACATCACTCCGAACTTGGACTTTTGGCGATTTATCTGGCTGACGTTTCTCACTGCGTTTTGATGGCTCTATCGATCATCGCTATCATCGTCGGTTTCATACGTGTCCAAAGTCTCAAGTTCAAGGCCGAAGAACAGAGCGACTTGAACGACATACTTTTACGTGTCTCTGCTTTTGGACTCTTCGTCTACGCCGTTTTCAGCGTGATCGCTGGTTCCTTAGCAGCGTTTACCCACGAACCGAATCTTTTGGTGATGGTTACCGGCCTTCTCTCAGTAGCCCAGGTTGTCCTTCAGATGTTATTTATCGCTGATGTTTCACGTAGGCGGGTACACCTTCCCGAACACGATCGCAGCAAGCCAGGACGTCAAGTGGTCACCTTCCTTCTCATTTGCAACGTAACCATGTGGGTCATTTATACCTTCGAGATGCAAAAGGTCATCGCTAATCCCGTACAACTTGACTTTTATGGATTCCTCGCTTGGGCTATCGTTCAGAGAGTTACATTACCTCTCTGCATATTCCACAGGTTCCACAGCGCCGTAACGCTTGCTGAAATTTGGAAGACTAGCTATAAGGCACGTCTCGAGTAAACTATTGAGGAATAAAATATTTCTCGGTGTGTCCTTACACTGTCAGCTAGAGAAAGAAGGAAGAGAGAGAGAGAGAGAGAGAGAGAGACAGAGAGAGAGACAGATAGACATACAGAAAGAAAGAGAGAGAAATGGATAGACAGACGTAGACAGACAGAGAGAGAGAGAGAGAGAGAGAGAGAGAGAGAGAGAGAGAGAGAGAGAGAGAGAGAGAGAAAGAATATCTAGAACGAAACTGATAAAGAGACAGAAAGAAAGAACGAGAGAGAAAATATTTAAAATGGAAGTGGTAAAGAGACAGAAACAGAAAGAGAGAGAGAGAGAGACAACTCTTTGAACTTCTTTATTTTTTTCTCTTTTTCTTTATCTCTCTCTCTTTCGAAGCGAAAACATTCAGATTATCCTTCGATTGAAATTTCATCTGAAGTTGTTGAAAGAAAGATTAATGAGAAGAAAGCGTACCTCATTTGTGACTCGGATTAAGAATTGTTCCGATAGGAACTCTTAATTTTCTCTTTTTTTTCGTCTATTACTTCTTTGTTGCCTTGAGCGTAGCTCGTCAATGGAAACTTTCTCGATCGAGCAAGTGACAACGAATGTTAAAATGCTTGTTTCGAAAACGATTTGAAAGGAAACACAAAAACGGGGAAAGAAGATGGAGGAGTAGGAAGGAGGAATGGCAAACTTGAAGCATTTTTTTTCTGAAAAAAAAAAGAAAAAAAAAAGCAAAAAGGAAATGAAAAGGATCAAGATCATATTAGAATGCCGAAATGATGTGGAGGCAACAATAACAAGAACAAAAAAAGGAAAAAATAATTCCCTGTTTATCGCGTTTTCTCACTTTTAACGATCTCTATATACTGCCACCAAATTTTCTACTTTTATATATATATATATATTATATTATATATGTATCTTCGTCATCCTCCACCAACGCCACTGATACCACCATTACCACTACTATTACTATTACCACCAATTCAAGCCCATCGTGCATCGAGATATATTAAATATGATAAATGTATATATATATGTGTGTATGTGTATGTATATACATATATAAATGTTTATGTACACACACACACACACACACACACATATATATATACATTTTTAATCTCGCAATTTATAATATCATTCGTATTATCCAGTCGAAATCGAAGCCGTTCTGTGATACGAAAATAACCTCGTTTTTACTTTTTATTTTCTTTACTTTACACACAGACACACACACACATACACACACATACATATATATATATACATACTATTTCTTCTTCAGAGGCATACGTAAT
>NC_066590.1:9327500-9337500 GCF_905475345.1 Vespula vulgaris | reverse complement strand
GCGTTAATGTTTAAGACGAAACGGCATTAATAGCAGGCAATATATAAAAAAAAAAAAGAAGAGAAAAGAAGGTAAAATTATAAATATATGTTGACGTGTACGCAGTTATTCGATGCCGATTTAATAAGCGAATTAATAAGCGAATTAAATGATTGTTGTACATTCTCTCATTCACCAATTTTTCCTCCACGATACTGTAACTTTAGTACCTCAACATGGTCTAAGGTTGATACGCCGTTTCATTGTAATTCGTTGGACGGCACACGCAGTTGCCGTATCATTTGTAACAATATATGATTATATTGGTTAATAAAAGTTATCTAGATGTATGATTAAGTTTCTTTCTCAGAACGAGGAACACATTCGTTGTTATTTCGTCGCAGAGATGGAAGGTAAGGTGTCTTTTTATAAATTGCTTTGAATTCTAAAAAAAGAAAAAAAGAGAGAGCGAGAGACAAGAAAAAGATAAGATTAATGAATTATTTACACTATCCGAATGTTTTAACGTCGATTTATCCGATACAAAAATAACGAGGATAAGAGTAAGTTTTGTTCATACGCGTAACTGTAATTGTCATATTGAACAAGCTTTGCGTTGAAATGTTATTAATTTAAACTATCATCGCGAGCTCGTCGTTTATCACTAGATCGTTGAACATCTCTAGAAAGGAAACGGGAACAGGTACGTACATACTTATAAACGATAACGGTTTACATTAATGTAATAATTGCATAAGAATTTTTTATTAATTTGGTATTATTCGTATTACGTAAATATAAATGCACATTGAATTTATCGTCGAAGACATATTAATTTTTCTTTTTTATCTTCTTTTTTACAAAAATAATAAAAAACTTTGTACGTATATCACTTTACTTTTTTCTTATCTTTTATAAAAATGTGTTCTTTATCAATAGTCCCATTCATCAAATAATCGATAAATCTTTATCAAATATCTTCTTTATCAAGTAATAAGAGGAATAGTTTCGATTGCATAGTGTCATTTCTCCGCATAACATTATTTATAATATTATCGTTATTTGATAAGGATATATCATTATTCGATATTATATAACAATGAGATGGAATTATTATTTCTACTTTTGCAAATAAATATTACGAATCTATTATTTTATTTCTTTCGCTGGAAGTGATTCAGGATTGGACCGATTAGAGAATTAATTGCGCCTGCGTATATGCAACAGCGAACGAGAGTGAAGAAGGACGTATTGCAGTCGTCGGGCGTTTCATATGATTTGTCGAGAGTTCTTAGAGCGAACCAATGTTCTTCGCACGTACTATCTACCACGCGTACGATGGCGTCTGCTATTCTGGAGATGGAAGAAGATAAAGGAAGAGCTCGGCGTTTCTAGATAACGGTGTTTTCTTTCTCTAAAGGGAAAGGAAAGAGAGAGAAAGAGAGAGCGAGTGAGAACGAGTCAGATGACGAGAAAGAGGAGGGGAAGAAACGGACGGACGGTCACGTGCACGTTGAGCGAGTCTCTCATCACAACGACCTTCAGTTCATCGCCGAACGTTCCTCATACGAGTAGGGTAATTTACTTGCTTCTAACCGGCACGAACATAACCTTAACAAATTCTTTGATATATCCATTCTTCATTTCAAAGTGTCTGCTGCTACTATGATCACAGGTATTTCTATTTAAGTATTAGTAATTAAGAATTATTTATTTGATATTATAAAAACAACGAGCGTTTAATGAGACATTTTAATATTCACGAAAGAGATATATTAATTATCATTTATAGCTATAAACGTTTAGATATTTTTATCGTTAATATAGATATTATTATGATTGTAGATATCGATTGAACGTATATAAGAAATTTATTTATTTTTTATTTATCTTTTTTTACTTTTTGTACGACAACGTGTTTTCGTTTCGTTACGATCAGAAGACATTTATGAGATTATTCATCTCATTTCAAACAGGATTTATCTGCTTTAGATCAAATTTTCGTTGATATTATTATTATTATTATTATTATTATTATTATTATTATTATTATTATTATCATCATCATCATTATTATTATTATTATTATTATTTATCACACGTTTTGCGGTTGCGATTCCCATTTCGGAAGAGCAACGCCCGTTTCTCGTAGTATTGATTCGTAAGTTACGTCGAACCCTCCAGTCCCTTTATGGTACGATAGTTATCGTACCTTGAAGTACATATTTCACTCGTTAGTACGTTAATTTTTTCTTATTTCTTTCTTTTTCCCTTTTTTTTTGGTTTTAGTTTCTATCACGATCGTCATGCAATTTACTTGTTGCACATGAACGAAATTACACGTGTAATAATCAAATGAAATACGATGAAAGGTAATTGTCAGAAATTATCTTATCTGTGAACATTTATCTTGTTAACCTTATCTTATTAACTTTTCGAAAGAAAAAAGAAAGAGGTCATCTGGATATAGAAGAAAAATGTCATTTATCGTTTCAGTATTTTTTAATATCTTTAATAAGTAATGAATGGTCAATATTTGTAATAAAATATCAGTATGTAATATAAATGGATAATATTTCTAAATATAAATAATTTGTTAGTATTTTAACTAGATCAGTATTTATAATAATATCATACAGTATCATTTATAATAATGTCATATTTATAATATAAAAATTATAATAAATCCAGATGCAATCCAAACGTGACCCAGACAATTATTTATAAGAATCATTTATATTACGTACTGTTATTTTATTATAAATATTGGCTTAAATACTTATATATATATTGATCATTTATTTTAGAAAGTACATAATATAAAAAATAACGACCGAATAAATAAAAATAATAGAAAAAAAAGAAAGAAAGGAAAAATGGTGTTGAATTTAGAATGTAATTTAAAAATATAACAATTTGTCTTATGTCATATAATTTTATTGATAATGTCTTATTACGAAGATGAAAGAGCATCGTCCCAGTTAATACCATTTGCTTCCTTCTCGTAACGATCACTTAACACAGTTTTCAACAGATCGGAAATCAGTCTACCGATTTACCGTATTTTCCTTGTAGAAGAATTTCTTGGAAATGTTATTACGCATTTGGATCGTCTCGTTTTATTTATAATTACTTTCAGATCGGACACATAAATAAAGTTCTTAGTAAGTAATTAAATACTTTGCATCTTCCTTCGACTTGAAACGTAAAATCGCCCGATCTTTTTTATTTTTCGCATATTTCATTACACTTTCGTGTTACCGGCCATGCATGCAAAAAACGATGGACTTGAAAGAGGAAACTTACTAGCAACTAGAATGTTTGTGCTCTGTTTCACGATAATTTCAACAAAAAGTCGAAAGTTTTAAGCAAGTACTTTCATCGAGAGCAGAAAATTTAACGCCAAATATTTCACTCGAAACTTTAATCTTTTTCTTGTCCATGTGGGTGGGCGCACGTGTTTACGTTGTATAGGTATAATTGTAGTAAGTATTAGTCAGTTCGCAACATCCGCTTCTTTGAAACGTTTTGTAGGACGACGAGTGACTCTAAAAGACTCTAATTTAAGATATCTCCAATTATCTTTGTTATATGATTACGTAATATGTGTTCAATACATATTTTAGACAGTTAATAGACACAACTCGTTTTCATTTCTTTTATTTTCTTTCTTTCTTATCATTTAAGTCTCAATTAATTTATTATTATAATGTTAAATTTATTATTGTAAATTATCTTATTTTTTTACGACAGATAGAACGAGACTCGCTTATGTTACCGCAGCCGCAGTTGGCGCCGGTACAGCAGTTTTCTTTATTTGGTGGTGGTGGAGTCGCAAACAGAAGTATCAGGCACCTTCGAAATGGAGAAAGGTCGGTGAACTTAGCGATCTCGCTACATATCCGGTGAAATCATTGGGCCCAATTAGATACACGACGATGGAGTGTACTATGTTGGGCCTTAGAGTGGGATGGTTACGCGATCGGACGTTAATGGTTATCGATCTTGATGGAAACTTTGTCACTGGTAGACAATTACCAAAAATGGTTCAGGTAATGCATCGATAATATTAAAACGACTTTATTAAAGATTATCTAATTAATATTATCTAATAATACTTTTATCTAATTTTATCTAATTAAAGATGATCTAATAATAATTTTATTTATTTATCTTCGATGATCACACACGTCTCAATATTTATTATTAAATTTGTTAATAATTAGTCTCCAACATAATTTCTTGACTTTAATTTCAATTTAATTATTATTAAGATTATTACAAATGAAATGATTATTAAAATTGATGATGTATATTAAAAATTCAAATTAATATTACTATTGGGATAATACATTAATATTATACATAGGTATCACCAAGCATTACGGGTTCGGTGTTAACCTTGAATGCTCCAGGAATGATGTCGGTGTCAATAGATCTTGCTTGTATTAGAGGAAAAAGTTTTCGTGCTGCGGTATGGGGTCAAGCAGTAGCTGCTTGCGATTGTGGAGAAGAAGCAGCCAGATGGTTGTCACGTTTTCTTCTTCAGGAAGATACCGGTCTTCGTTTGGTTTATTATCCGTTAGAACGGCCATCGAGAGAAATAAGAGAGAAAAACAGGGTCTTTCCTTTGACCGAGACTATAGATACCGTGAGTATTATCAATCAGTTTTTCTTTTCTTTTCTTTTTTTTCTTTTTTTTTATCTTCCTATAGAATACTTGCCTAGTAGATACGATGAGACGAATGTTGAACGTTAAATGAGAACGTGGAATTGCTTTCACGAAATGAAATCCGCATAGTTTTCCATCAATTGTACTTTGTCATCCTGAGTTAGTTTATTTCTCACAAAATAGAGTATGTACACACACACACACACACACAGGTATACATATATTAGTACGATTTCTCATGCAGATACATACACTTATCCGAATTATGTTTTCTCTGCTTTCGAAGAATGTACAGAAAGTAGAATAGGAATCGTTGTTATTATTATTGTTATCTATTGTCATCGTTATTATTATCGTATTATCTTACTCATTGAGCACGCTTTAAAATCGCATTAGACGAATTGTAGTTATTATTTTCATCGCATCAACAAATGCAACGCATCAGTAAATTTTTTATTCTATTAAGTATCCTTCGATCATAGGATACTCTCTTATAGCTGTAATTTATCTAACGTTATTTTTTTATTTTTCTATTTTTTTGCTCTCTATCAACAGGGCGCTTATCCAGATGCTACGAGCTATAGTCTCATAAACGAGTCCTCTGTAACGGATTTAAATTCTCGATTGGAAGAACCAGTAACACCGTCGAACTTCCGAGCGAATTTTGTCGTTAAAGGAGCGATCGCCTTGGAAGAAGATATTTGGGATTGGGTTAAGATCGGAGATGTGATTTTTAGAAACATTAAGCCTTGCACAAGGTGTATATTTACCACGGTTGATCCTGAAACGGGTAAAAAAAATCCAAAGGTCGAACCTTTAAAGACATTGAAAAGGTATACTAATTGTGTTAAATTTTTATAACAGCATCGTTCATGATTAATCAACATTAATCAAAACGTTGATTGACAAGTTTCCTTCTTTGTTATTCCTTTTGATAAATTCTTTTTCTTTTTTGTTTTTTTTTTTTTTTTTTTTTTAGAAATAATTATAATAATAGTTGTCTCATAAATAATATTAATCAATCAAAGTTGTCTGAATTAAAGTTGTATTATAAGCAAAATTACAAACAAATGAAAAAGTATTATGTCGATATTATTTAGTGATAAATAATTTATTCGTTATATATTTTTATGCAGCTATAGACAGATCATGGATCCGGATATTCGTCCTTTTACTGGGGATTGTCCAGTCATGGGAATTCATCTTGGTTTGAGAGGACCAAACGGCACCGTACGTTTAGGCGATGCAGTTTACGTTGGCATTCCGAACGAGGAAGAAACCCCTGTAATATCGCCTCCATAGCTACACCGATGGGCCTCCTGTGAGGATGAAATTATTTTTGACGAAGTGAATTCTCTCGTTGGAGACCATAGAACGTGACGTGTTCACATTGGGGAGATATAAAAAAAATTATATCCAACGTGTTGTTCCTCTCCGAACTTCGAAATAGATTTTACAAAGCTACGTACTTATTAAGATTAGCGATAATATTAAGAAAAGATTTTTCAAATAATATTTTCACCATAATCGTGTCGACAAAATTCGGCATAATCAAGAGTATACGTACGGACAATTCATAAAGAAATTTCTTTGCTAATTAGATTATTTAATTATTTTGTCGTCATATTTCAATAGATTAGTAATGGTAATATATATATATATATATATATATATATATATATATACATATTATATATTATATATATATGGGAGCTTCCATAGGTACGAGTATCATGGAATTAGCGAATTATATTTTTGTAAAAGTATTACGTTGATTAGATCTATTCATTCGATACGATTTTCAAAAATGAAAAGAGAAAGGAAAAAAAAGGAAAAAGAAAAGGATGAATGAATGCGGAATACACGATAACTTTGTACAAAAGATGTTATCGATTAAAAACGAATTTGGTCATAATCGAAATAATTTTTTAATTGACCATTACATCGTAAGAGATTTAAAAAAGGGAAAAGAAAAAGTAATATACACTATACGTATTTCTTATTACAATAGTATTTATTTACACTACAAAACAACTGGGTCGATTTACATATATAAATATAATGCGTTTCGTTTGCATATGATGGAGAACATTCGTCGTTCTTGACGTTACGTTCTCTCTTTGAATTTTCTATATTATTTAGAAGATTCACAGAGAGAGAGAGAGAGAGAGACAAGGAGGAAGAAAGAGGGAGAGAGGCAGAGACAGAGAGAAACAGAGAGAGAGAGAGAGAGAGACAGAGAGAGAGAGAGAGAGAGAGAGACAGAAAAACGTTAATTGCGTATCTAAGCATTCGAATGTGGCGAATACATAAGTATGTACTTACATTGAATTGAATTAAATTGCAAACGAAGAATTAGACAAATAGATCTTCGAAATAATGTATCTCTCGTCAAAATTGAAAATCAATGGAGTCTATACAATTTAACCAATAACTTGTTTATTCGAATTGTATGAACTTACATATGATTAACAATATCAAAAGAAGTATAGAAAAAGAAAAACAGAAACAAAAAGAAAAAGGAAAAGGAGGAAAGAAAAGAGGAAGAAAAGAAAGAGAGAACAGAACAAATGTAAACCTTTCCACCATAATTTTTATTTTTCTCTATTTATTTATTTTTTTTTTCAACGCGGTCTTAGACGCTCAATTACGTTATTCTTTGTTACGTTTGTTTTTGTTTATTTTTTTCTTTTATTTCGTCTATTAAAAAAAAATCTCTACTTGAGGAACGGGCAAAGAGATACGTTTGCACTTAATCGAGAGATGATGTTGAATAATAATAATAATAATAATAATAATAATAATAATAATAATAATAATAATAATAATAATAATAATAATAATAATAAAAGAAAAAAGAAAAGAATAAACAAAAATAAAAATAAAAATAAAAAATAAAAAGGAAAACAATCAGTGTCTGGCACTGCGGAACGTGTCCTTAGAAGAGAGGGGCAGAGATTATGCGACGGAAGGGGGGGCACAGGTCTATGTACAAAACTTTGCAGAACAACGTTACATAGGCGCAATTCGTCATTTTTTCTCTCATCGATCATCGAAATAATCGCGTCTTATGCGATACTTCTCATCACGCGAGAGAAGTTTCGATCAGAGAGGATAAATCTTTGTTTTCTTCCTTTATTTCTTTCTTTTTCTTTCTTTTTCTTTCTTTTTCTTTTTTATTATCGCAGCATAAGACGCGTTCTTTTATGAAATTCTTTTCTATTTTTTTATCATTATTTTTTTTTATTATTCTTTTAATTTATTCATAAATCGAAGTGTTTATTTGTCATCGTCTAAGGGAAAACGATGAAATTAATCAAATAGTAGAAAAGAAAGAGAATCAAAAGCATGAATTAAACTTAATTAGTTATAGTATAATTTAGAAGAAAAGAAGAGAGAGAGAGAGAGACAGTAAAAAAGATGGAACACAGAATGAGAGAGAGAGAAAGAGAGAGAGAGAGAGAGAGAGAGAGAGAGAGAGAGAGAGAGAGAGAGAGAGAGAGAGAGAGTAAAGAAGATGGAAAACAGAATAAGAGAGAGAGAGAGAGAGTGTAAAATAGATGGAAGAGGGAAAGAGAGAGAGAGAGAGAGAGAGAGACGAACATGAACTCGTATAGAGCAATGATCGACGAGGAATATTTTTTCTTTTTTAGTGGATCTCGGGGACAAGGGGACAACATTCGACGTATAGAAAGTCTAGAAAAATAGTAAAGTATAAAAAATTAACGAGTAAGAGAAAGAGAGAAAGATGAAAGAAAAAAAAATATATCGATAATGTTGTCGACGTCGTACCCCGTGGTCCTCCGGCATAGGGGAGCAGGGGATGTGATGGTGGCTTTCTCGAATCACAATTCGTTGCATGTATTTCTACGAAGACTCATGAAGGTTTTCACAGATCTGTATCCTAATTTTCTCGCATAATCCTAGATAATCGAGGTGATCAATCGTGCCTTGAAGTTGACGATACGTTCGCTTGTGGCGGCTAAGCGCTGAAAATTAACAAGTAAAAATATCATTAGTTTTAATCGATAATTGCAATTCAAAAAAAAAACGGAGAATTTCCATTTCTTTTTTTTTGTTTCTTTCTTTTTTTATTTATTTTATTTTTTTTTTCAATTTTCTTTCATTTTATTTCTGTCTTGTACTTATTCCCGTATTTTTATTTTTGTTTTTATTTTTATTTCTAGCTTTCAAAAGAAATATTCTTCTTATCGTTCGACATGTTTCGATTGACACGAAAATTGTTTTCTTACGATCTACGAGAACTATAATATCGACACGTGTATGTACGACACGAAGTTGACTTTAGAAAGCCGTCGTTGATATAAAAAAAATTAAACAGATAGATAGAGCGAGAGAAAGAGAGATAGGTAGATAGAGATAGAGAGAGAGAGAGAGAGAGAGAGAGAGAGAGAGAGATAATCGGTTCAGCATCAGCAATCGATTTCTCGTGATTCTTTTTTACTCTTCCTCGTTTAACTGTATCGAAGTCTCGTTAACGAACAAACGAAATCCGTTGTTCCTTTTTTCCTTTCTTCGAGATAACGGGAGTCCAACACGTCATTCTCTTTGTGTATGTATGCGTGTTTCCCTTCCTTTCCCCTCGCCCTTTGGCGATCTCGCGTGCCAGGAGGCGAGGTGGACTTGCTTCTTGCATAAGTCTGACACGAGTACGACGGTGGCAAACGAACAGAGGAGCTATTTCATAGAGAAAGTCGCGCTTACATTTTTGCTTTCCATCGATCCTGACACGGGCCGCTTGCGTAATAGCCTGGTTTATATATCTGGAACGAAGTGGCGCTGCCATTCGTTCGTTCGTTCCTGTCCACCAATATCAAAAGAAAAAAAAAAAAAGAAAAAAGAACAACCAAAAAAAAAAGGAAAGCACGACTTCGAACGCACACGCGATTTCATTTGATCTGATTTGATTTAACTTTTGTTATTTCGAATGATCGACGATACTATCGATCATCCTGTACGATACTTTTTATACGTACGCTTTTAACCTGTGATTTGTCTTTCTTTCTTCTTTCTTTTTTTTCTATTCTTTCTAAGATTAATCGATTGTCAGACGATACTTTTCACACGTACGCTTTTAACCTACGATTTTTCTTTCTTTCACCTTCTTTCTTTTTTTTCCTGCTCTTTTTATATCTATTTCTTAGTCCAATCTAATGTCCTTGGAGAGATCGTTGCCACCGAGTATTAATTAGACAACACAAACTTGTTTCGTTCGGAAGCTCAAAGTTCATAATCTATACGTTTCAAAAAACGTATTGGTGCTTGGATTGCGTTATCGCGGAATCATTTACGTCTAATGAAAGGTTTCGTTTGCTTGTAGAACACATT